>NW_022639645.1:95777-103143 GCF_010583005.1 Odontomachus brunneus
ATATTGGAGCTGCGGATAATTAATATCCGCATAACGCATAATATGAGACAAGTTACAAAAATTATAATCTCTAAACCATTACATGTATAACACAGATATACTGATTTTATTCTCGCGAAAGATGAAGATTAGATACAGCTTCGTGGACGCGGTATGTAGCAGTTGCGTGCGCGAAAACGCGGTAAAAGGATCAAACCGCGGTGAATTGACGGCGGACGGGCGTTGGTTTCCTGTGAAATTGTAGAGATATCCGGGCCTTTGCGTTAGCAACGGCGAAAGTAAATGGACGATTGATAATTGTCACTGAAATCGCGAGACCGTAAACGAGAACGGGAGTGTTGAGAGCGCGGGGCCGAGAGCGCAAACTTGCTGGAGGAAAATTTAACAATCAACAGGCGGGGAAGAAAAAATATGAAGAACTCGATAAACATCAGAGAGTGTATGAGAGAAAGAGAGAGAGAGAGAGAGAGAAGGAGAGAGAAGGAGAAAGCGAGAAAGGGCAAGCGACGGGCGACCACTCGTACATAGTTGATAGTTTGTAACCCTAATAAACTTGGAGCAACAGGTTCTTCGTCGTACTCGCGACGTTATGAGCTCGGCGCGACTGCAATTCACGTGATGCCGATCCCGACGATTGTTATTCGACGGCAGAGATAGAGCGAGATGGAGACAGGTAGACAGACAAAGAGAGAAAGAGAGAGACAGAGAGAAAGAGAGAGGGAAAGAGAGAGAGAGAGAGAGAGGGACGCACTTGTCGACCGGATAACACGATAACAATCGGGATAAACAACGAGCGATGACAGCGAATAACGTAACGAGCTGTATATCTGCCACGGATGAAGGGGCGCGATTTCCGTAAAATCGCGTCACGAGGGACTCGCTCGCGTGAAAAGAGACAACAGCTGTAGACACGAATTACACATCTACTGATTATCCAAGTGTTTCGTGAAGGAAAGAGTGCACGATAAACGAGCTCCTTCCTCTCGGCAGAAAGGAAACCGAGCTCCATCGGGCACCGCAATGAAAACACGAGATACCCGCCGCAAACAGGCCTCTCTCTCCTCTGACACGTCTCGTTAAACATCGTTCGTGCCTGTCGATCGACGGGAATATTCGGCGCGCGTTATCGTTTAATTACGAGCAATTATCCCGGTATGCGTTGATAACGGCGCTGCAGCTTCGTGGTGGCCCAAGCTTCTACTCTATATGACACACGATGCGGAATGACTCACGGTTTTCAAGAGGCATCTTCGTATAATAATATAAAGAAAACTACTGTCGTGGTCGTCACACGCCCTACATAACGATGAACAATGACTCATGGTTATTAGTTCGATGTATCAGTCAATGTCATGCCATTGATTTAATTTGTACGGCGACCCGGAGCTGTCGTACATCTCGAATGCACCTAGTGATTATGTACTCCATTTTAATTGATGTTTTAATTGTATACATTTGCATCTTGAAATATTCTCCTCATGGCAATCCAATCTAACGAACCAAAAACGCCTAATTTCTGACCGATCCGACAGCAACGTGTAAATCGGCGATTTGCACTAATCCAGAAAATCGACGGCACTTGTTTCACTCCGCAAAAACAACGGGACCACGTGATGTCCGCGTCGGTCACGAGATCAGGATGTTCGCTTGTCGATCATCACTGGAGAATAATAAACATTCGGCGGAAGCAACGCGATTTTTCTGGACGAACTCGCCTATCGGGCTTACAGCGCTACCGAAGTAATCGGCTCGATCGTGTTATTGCGGCATCGATTTAATTATTATTAATTGGTAAAGGCGGACACGCGCGACGAGAATCGCAAACAGGTGGAAACAGCATGAAAATATATTGACTCATTCGTGATGACGCATATGCACACACAACATACACACACACATACACACACACACACGAACACAGATCCTGGAATCAGCTGCAAGCACCGGTGCGATGGTGATTAGCGCGTTACGCACCGCCTGTGGAAAGAGGAAAAGAAAATTACATAACAATAGCGCGAGCGGATTCGAGCGAGTACAATAGTGAGTCGCGACTGCGGAGCGCGCACGTTATGTCTTCGTGGACTTGCCTCGTTGTTGGGTCCGATTCAACAACGGTGGAGCAAGTCCAAGCTAACAACGAGAAGCACCACGAAGAGGCGCAGCGACGAGAGAGGAGAACGAAAGCTCTCGTGATGAGCTCGCTCATTGTAACATGCTCGCGAGAGAACGAGAGGGGAAGAGCACGGTGAGAGAGAAAGAAAGAAAGAAAGAGAGAGAGAGAGAGGGGAAGGGAGAGAGGGAGGCGCAGATGCTCATTCGAATCAATTCAAGCCGGTCAGGTATGTCGTGTGGTCAACGCGCAATATCAGTCACGCGCGCCAGATAATAGTACTCTTGCGCGAAGATTAAATTCACACGAAAGACGATACGCGCGGCTATCGTCCGCGCGGGCTATGTTAAGCTTCTCCTCACCGCCGGCTGTGTTTGAAGCGAAAACACTTCAATTCACGACGGCACTAACGAGGACGATCAATCGTCGCTCCGCTTCGCGCGAAATCCGATTAATTTCTATTTGATGACAACCTGGAAAAAAAATCTGATGTCTTATTCGGCAGGTCCAATTCAGCAATCCCAGATAATCCCCAGGTTAACACTAATTATCAATTAAATGTCAGGTAACTTCAGAGAGAAAGAGAGAATAACTTCAGTTTGAACACTAGGTCTCTTATTAATCTCTTCCCAAACTTGTAAAACGCGAATTTTCCAAGACACTTTCGTGTTGCGTAACAACGTCGAGTTGCGACATATGTTCACAATTCGAAGGAACAGGAGCAGCCTCGTCGAACCTCGAGGAACCGGAGACAATCCTCGCGATCGCGATGACACGTTGCGACCTATCAAGTGATATAGTAATATTGAGCACGTGTTTTTCCCGTGGCTCTCGTGGAGCGATGAAGAAAACGAAGAAAACTCGCGATCGCGAAATGTAAATCGACAACGAGCAACCGGCGAACAGCAAACAGCAACCACCGCCACTTCGGCCTTTACACACGTGTGCACGCACACACAAGTGCGCGTGCACGCGTGTGTGTGTGCGTGTGTATGTCTCGGAATACATCCTCGGACGATGCAGACACGCATTTTGTTCAGTTCATTAGTCGCCTTTGACAGGCGGCTAATTAAGATTTTTCCACGGTGCCGATAATCGTGTCGAGGCGTCAAGGCGCCACGAGCAAACAAGAAAACGCAAACGAGCGGCGCTCATTTCGGCCAACGGGGCATCTTCGTCGCAGACGGCCCCTCAACCGAATTAGCGCCAATAAACGAGGCAATTAACAAAGCAAAGGGCGGCAGGAGACATTCCTGCACGCCTCTCGATCGATCGATCGATCGATCGGCGCCCTTACGACGATCCTCGCGACCGACTGACACATCGTCGCGCACACTTTCACGCAGCTCCGGGCTTTGCGGCGGCAGCCCACTGGAACCTGCCCGGTGGCAGAAGGTTCACCGTGAATGCGTTCACCATGCACGGAGAAAAGGGACAAACCTCGTGATTGCGAATCGCCGCTCCCGCTCTTCACGATCAGGCACACGTACGACACACCGCGACTTTTGCTCCGGTTCGCCACGCAGGTGCAATACCTCGCGACTGATTTGACTAGATCCAACATAACGCACGAATAAATCCCACCTCGCCGATGCTAGGAGAGGGGTGAAGAGGTAAGGAGAGGGAATCAGAACTCGTGACGATCTCCTGTTAGCAGATAAGAGCGGACCGTGACAAGGCGCTGTCTCTTTTGTGTGTCGCGCGAACGAGCGTGACTGTATGTTCGTACACGCCGCTTTTACATGCGAGCCATTTGGAATCGTCATTGCGATTCTGCAGACCTGTCCCCAGGATGGCGACGAAGGAAGCGCCTTTCCGTTTGCTCAGTCTTCATCGGCCCAAATATCCATATCGCTATGGGCCGACCCGTCGTGTCGTCTTCGCCGACTCAAGGAAGATTGGACCGGACCTTTGCATCTGTGGAGCTTTTTGTTGACGACCAATCTGACAGGACCATTCATGTTGCAGCGGCTAAATAGTACTTGCCAATCCGCGCCGTAACGCGACAACGCGTAGGTGTTTGTTCATCAGAACGACTAATAGCCAATGCATTATTATTCACGGTCGTTCTTCTCGACTTCTCTGGCGAGTCGCGCGTACGCGATGTAAATTGTAAGGTGCGCACGCGATCCCGCATCGCCGTGCACGGCGGGTAAGAAAAATACATAACGGTGCAGCAGCGAGCATTCAATATTGATTAGCGCGCGTAATCGCGTCTCGTCGCGTCGTGCTTTCCTTCGCAAAATAAATCGAAATTTATTAATTACAAACGCGAGCACCCCTATCGGTGATATCGTGCCGATGGAGTCGTACGGAATGAATCTTTTCTCCAGAATCAGGTCCCAGTAGTGAAATACGCGAGATGACAGCGCACGCGATCGACAAGACGCGAGATCGACATGATAAACAATAACGCTTTCGTCGGGGATAATCTTGAAGAAGGGAAAGAGGCGAGAGGGAAATAAGGACAAATGGGACGTCGCCGTGATAATGGGAAAGCGCGGACATTATGACGATACTTATGTCGCCTCGCGCTAACATATCGTCCGGGATTCCATCGGAGACTGCATCTTGATAAAACGAATGATAATAAGTCGTTACTTGTCGATCTACCTTCGTATGCTACACTCTATATAGATATTCGTTATCTGTTGATTACTTTACATCTACCGCATTCGACTTCATAATTTATATGGTACCACGCACAATCACGCAATGATCTTTCGCGCGCGAAGGACTCCGCACGATTATTTCCTCGAGTCCCTCGGTGAGTCGCGCGAAACGGTATATGCCAAACATGTCGCACCTGATTACATAATGTGAATCTAAAAATCAACTCAGAAGCGAAATGCCTTCGAGTCAGAAACGTCACGGGACACTCGACACAGAAGCGATCGGCGAACAGAAGCTCGCCGCGGGTGCGAAACTCGGAGAGAGTTTTCTTCAAAGCCCCAAGTCTAAAAAATCTGAAGTAAACTCTCAATTACTTCGCTCATTGTCCTACTCGAATCACGAGTTCGAGTTTATCTAAGATTACAAAAAGAAAATAAAAGTCCCTGTTATCTCTGTCTTCGAGTTTATTCTCTGGAGCGATAGAGAGAGCGTCTATCTATGTCTCAACAAAGGCATCCGTTCAGATGAAACATCACAGACGCTTATCGCTGACAAACTGTATAGTATTGAGATAGAAAAGTTGTACGAGTTATCTAGGGCTATGTGTTCGACTTATCGCTCTATGGGCGATGTTACGCTTGCACGTCTTCCTCGACACCGCGGGGAGTTTGTTCCGAAGACGTAAGTGAAGTTCCGACGAGCGGCAACAATAACAAAAGTGACAAACTGTTAGCGTCCAAGGTGACGCTTCTTCAGCCGAGTCTCCCCCTCGGACACCTCGACCAACTACTCATTCTGGATAAAATAAAAAAAGAGCGCCGTGTAAGGTCGAAGCTTATCCTTCTGCGGATTTCTAAGTCGTCAGCGGCTTAACCGCGGCAGCCTCCTACTTAACGGCCGGTTATTACGTAAATTGCCGTATCTTCAGTGACATCTTTCATTAAGCGAGAACGATGAAATTGAAGCGTTATTACATTACGTGCGCGCGATTCTCCCGAGGAGAACGCGTGTGTGCGTGACGTCACGCATAGATTAGGTTCACGTGACGGCCGGTGATTCCGGACAGTTTGTCGCTTTTTCGCCGACTACTGCTGCATCACCGGTTGCTGTATCGCTCGTCATCCGGAACGTATCTTCCGGTGCTTGAAATCGAAGCGAAAAATATAAGACGAAAAGCGCACGTTTTCCTCGAACGCAGCGCGATAAGTATTTTTGACATTCGTTTGACTTGTTAAACAGGTGACGATGACAATATTGAAAATACATGACGAGGAGTTTCACTGGATTGCGTGATATCCCGTAAGAATGGATCTTCAACTAGGACAGGCACATTAAGCTCGACAACGCCTAAATTGCCGGCTGTAATTGAAGATGTTTCACCTATTGTTACTTTGAATAAATATGAACTGCGAGCTATAATTACACGTTTCCGACTTATCATTGCCTTTCAGTAATGACACGAGTATATTGAGCTTGTGTGTATGCAGTTGCGTATGATCCCATGACATGCGCGTCGCTCAGGCGCAGCCAAGGTGGCCTGAAAATCGTTCGTGAACGAAACATAGCTCGTCATCTTTCATTCAGAAAGTGAACAAAAGAAATTCGTTCGATCACACTTTTCTTAATCGAAATGAATTATTACGTCATGTAAAAAGCAGTGGATAAATCTTGATTTGACTGTTCAGACACTTCAAGCTCAAAGTGTAGCTGATTTTTCGAAAGTAAGAGTGTGATGAGAGTCTCGATATAATCATATTGTTATGACGTTTCTCCGTAGTCAGACCAATTTCCAAATACACGATAAGGCAATGACACGGGAAACAGGTGGATATTTCAAGTCTTCGTAGTGTACGCTTGTATTAGTTGCCGAGTCTGCCAAGAGGTGGCAGACCCTTCTCGAGAGCAAGATACATTATTGATCGTATATAAGGCCGACGGTAGAGCGTGAGCGCAGTCCTTGTCTTGGGGGAGCATAATATCCAGTGATCGTATAGTGAGGGTATTGATGCTGAAACCCATTATTTAAATGATAAACCCGCATCCGAGATCTCTCGAGATGCAATTTTTGCAGAGCCTCTTTACTTCACAAGAGGCTTTCTGATACGAAGTAAATGTAGTAAACACAAAGTGTAATTAATTTAGTTAAATAAGCCTTCTAATGACTGGATTTACCGTACATTGTACGGACTCGTTCGTAAAAGTTTCATTATGTATTTTCATTATGTATAAACACATTTTTACGTGTAATTAAGAGGCAAAAATCGCCGAGTTCACTCGCAAATTTGCATTGGCATCGCGACAGTGGTAGTGGTATGGGTACTCTATACGCATTGCGTAACAGATTGAGCAATAAACATACTGTAACTGTCGGAATACTATTCAAATATTGAATGTGGGCCACCAAACCAGTCGGTTAGTTCGTGGTTTTCGCATTGCTATCTCTGTACGCGGAACACGACACCGCAAAACGCATGATTGTGCGTTCCTGTTATACCTCGCGTTATGAGAGAAACTAATACTCGACAAGATCATCCGAATATAGAGACGCTTGCATAACAAAGAAATATATACTCCTCACACACATACACACACACTCATATATATATATATATATATATATATATATATATATATATATATATA
>NW_022639645.1:103153-103289 GCF_010583005.1 Odontomachus brunneus
ATATATATATATATATATATATATATATATATATATATATATATATATATCGCAAAAATTAATTTTGCAGAATTTTGTAGAACGCACGCAACTGTAATTTAAATGTGATTAGGATGGAAAGTAATTTTTTATTCGT
>NW_022639645.1:103299-125868 GCF_010583005.1 Odontomachus brunneus
TATATATATATATATATATATATATATATATATATATAATTAAAAAATTGATGACAAAAATGTTTGTACGAATAAAAAATTACTTTCCATCCTAATCACATTTAAATTACAGTTGCATGCGTACAAAATTGCGTTACAAAATTCTGCAAAATTAATTAATTTTTGCGATGTTTCGGATTAGCTTGTTCGGAGAGTGAGAGGTGTCCTCAGATCATTAATCACTAAATTTCTTCAATTCGATTGCAACAATAAAGTAGTCATTCATTGTCCTTGTGCATCGGGCATTTCAGGCAACAGCCTTTCGCCAAGGAGGCTGCTACTTAGTTACCTCCGGATAACGCCGTCTACTCGCCCGTCGCTCGCCGCATATCAATCGCAACAGCCGCGTACCAAATTAAGCAGCCGGGTGACTGGCGAAACAGCCACGTCGGGAACACGTTCGAAATGCCTAAGCAGCGGGAACCTTGGACACCAATCAACCACTGAGTGACCCTAATAACCATGCGGACCATCTGCCTGGCGAAACCACGACAAAGACTGCGACGTCCGCCTGTCTTCCTTCGCGGGAGTCTGCGAGTCGTGTGTGTGAAATATTTCGCGCAACGCTTCCCAACAGAGTAGCTAATATGTCTGTAATTTGTACCAAGGTGTCGTGCACGAGTCTTCGTTAATAGATTTCTTCTCGATTAATCCGCCATCATGCCTTTTGCTTGAGAAAAAGGCGCCGATAACTTCTGAATAATTAGTCGCTTGAAAAGCGGCGGTCCGGATTCGAGTAAATCTAAAGCGGGCTATTTTTTTTCTCTCCCTCCTCCCTCCTCTCTCTCTCTCTCTCATCGATCTCTTGAGCGGACTTTAACGAGGATACGCAAAAGTCGAAGAGCGGCAAGAGTGCTTGCGATGAATTATGAAGGTCGCGACGTTTTCAAATTAGCCGAAGTCTATCGCAAACGTTGATAAAAATATGACATTTCTTCTCCCTTGTGAAATATGGAGACAATTTCTCCTCGATAATTGCGTTATCCGGCAAGCGTTTATCGAAACTTTTCGAACTTTCATATTCGTTTTAATGTCTCAGTAACCAAACGCGAAACGAAAATTCTGTTGAGAATGACATGCGATTAAAGTAATGGGAGAAACAAAGATACCACGGTCTATTTGGGTTAATTGAAGAACTCAATTTCTACTCGAATAATATCAGAAGGCAGAGAGAAAGAAAGAGAGATAGAAAGAGAGAGAGGGAGAGAGAGGAAGAAAAAAGTGGGACGGAGCGATTAGAGGTTCGTTTTACGATTTAAACTCGGATAACGCTGATACCGCGTCTCGCGATAGCATAAGCCAAACAATTCACATGGCAAATAAACTTCACGATCACCATGTAGAAATCGCACTCACTTGCGAACATATACGTAAATATACGTAAGAACCTCTTTACCGTTGCTTGAAGAAACACTCGTGCTTGAGATAAAGCAGCAAAGAATACTCCCCGACAGCCTTCGGGCGAGTCGTCCTGTAGTAAATAAAACCTCGTTATTTTGTAAACGCGGCTGAGTAACTAGATCAGAAGAGCCTCGTTAAGCCGTCCAAGTCAAAACGTTCGATTATCCGCTTAACGGTCTATAAATAGTGGGATTATCCCAATAAGCAAGGAACATTAAATTAACGTTTAAAAACGTTGACTTCGTGAGTATTGTTTGGACATTTTTTAATAATATTGCATTTATATTTTTCACATGTTATTTTGTGATATGATTCTTCTGAATGTTGTTTAAACGTTTAAAAACTTTACAAAAAAAATATTTTCAAATGTTACTTTAACATCTATTTGAAATCAATGCAACATCTTAACAATATTTTTGCCGATTAAAACGTTATGGCAACCCTATTTCAACATTATTAAAACTTCCAAATTGTATTAATGATTTCTTGCTTACTGGAATTGAATCAATCGACTATCTTTTTCTTTATTTAGACAACTCCTTTCTCTTGGAAAAGAAAGTGAGGAAAAGATAAAAAACAGAATGTAAACTAAAAAAAGAATTTTTATTTCTATACCCATGAAGCGTGAATATCTCCTCGCCAGAGTCAAGTTCAAGCGCATAAAGAAAATAGAGAAATCGTGTAAAATAGACATAGAGATACAGTCGTATAAAGAAAGCAGACAAAGAGAAAAGGGAAAGTGTGAACTCCAGGTGCTTCGGGGAAAGAAGAAAGACGAAGCTAAAGCTAAACTAAGCAGGTAGCAGGCAGGCAGACAAGCAGGAAGGTAGATATGGAAGGTATCTCCATTAGACAAGGGCATCGAACTTTTACTCTCGACTGAGAGAGTTGCGTAGGTATTACCGCGTACATAAAGGCAGGGTCGTTCGACCATCATGAGGTCATATAAAAACCTTTGCTATATACAACTATGAGACTCGCTGAGCGACCTCTAATTCTCTGATGCTTTCAATTTGAACCATGATGAAACTCACCAACAGCTTTATGACTCCGCAAAAACCTTTTGAGGAAAGAGAGAAGAAAGATCTTGAAAAGATGCTACGAACAGCTACGTCAAATTTTACGCTCAATTTCACGTTAACATTGTAAAATATTATGACCCAAGAATGTGAGTCGCAAGAATAAGAAAACTCTATCTGTTTTCGACATTCTTTGGTGAATATTGTCTTATTAAGATGCGTAGAAATTTTGAAGAAAGCGTCTAATAAATGAATAATAACTAAAAATAACAACTAAAAACGTATAATAAATAAGTAATAACTTACAAATTATTATTAAATAATTAATAGATCTTCCCATAACCTTGATATTGAATGGGATCCGAGTAAGAATGCCGAAAACTGAAGAGTAATAAGTATCACCTACTGAGTATTATTCTCCACACTCGATGTCGAAGATCGATTGAAGATCGGTGTAATTCCAAGGGAAATGTTCATTTAGGTGGAATCGAAGTTCGAATCCGACTCACGATAAACGAGGAAAGGCCGAACACTAGTCGTAATTTCGGTTGTTACAGTCAACGCTCATTAACTGATAAGTGCCGGCATATGTCTCGGTGATTGACACAGTAATCGATATTGATTACAAATTCTGTGGCGGTCATCCTGACGATTTGTTCCCTCTGCGTGCGGTCAGATCGATCGAGCGTTTTATTTATATCCAAGTCGTGCATGTAAGGGGCAACGGTTCGGCACTGCAATCGGGGGAAGATGAAAGAGTTATTCAACGACTGCCTGTCCCGTTGCACCACCGGCTCTTCTTATCCACTTTTTTATTTTTTTTTTACCTGCTTCTTTTGCTTCTTCTTTTTTTTTGAGAGATAGACACGACGTAGATACGCTTCTAGGTACAGATATCGCTTCCTGCGTTTGTACAATCGCGATATTCGCAACAATAGGCTCATTGTCAGTTGCTACACGTAGAAAATATTGTAGTAACAACAACAATTTTCTTAACCATGCGGTATGACCGAAATTATTACATATTTATTTAAAGACGTTTTGCACGTTTGACTCTTTTACTACAAAATTATTATATAATTACTTGAATGTTTTTTATGTCGTACTCCAGGTAGAGATCGACAAATTTACTATTTCTATAATAACTTATATTACAATTACAATAGATCTACAAAAAAACATTGAAAAGAGGAATATAATTTTGACGTAATTTTTACTGCAATATTTTCTCCTTGTACTCAATGCGTGTCACTTTGTGCATTTGCAATGCTGTTTATTTAAAATATCGACAAATTCTTTTCTTTTTTTTGCGTGGGAACTGTGGTGAAATTTGCAAACAAAAACGCTTTGAGCTTCTAGCAACAATATTACGGGAAATATAGGTGTGATTTCCGCGTGTGTAATCGCGAATAAGTATTTGTTGAGGCTGACGTAAAAAGATAAGGTATTTAGAGCCATGTTTTCAAATGTATTTCGATTCCCATCTATCTTTGGTTTTGTACACGCCTCGTGTGTGCAATACGTCGTACTGAAATGCGTGCAACGATAAGAAAATATAAAATTTAAAATCGACGAGTCGGACTTAATGTCACACGCAGTACGTGCGTGAGAAAATCCGATCGGAAGTCAACGTCGACCGGTCGACGGGAAACCGCCAATTCTCATATTTTTCATGCGATGCGGAATTTTCACGGTGCTCCAAGCTCAATTAAACTTGCCTGAGTAATCGTAGGCGTCACGTCAATTATTTAACTTGGCTCACGTAACATCAGACAAGCCTCGAAGACAAGCATAAAGATTAACGCCACCGCAGCTGAATGCGAAAATAAGACCCGACAGCACCGCAGGTGCCATATACTTTGCACAAGTTAAGATCCACGTTTGCGCAGGATTTAGCAGCGAACTCTAGCAGCACATTGGCATTTAATTCAGGATTGGATTTACGCGCAAACCTAAACAAGCCACGAGGTCTGGAATCTACGCGAGACGGGGGGAACGTTGTAATATCTCACTGACTACAATCCACGGGACTGCAAATACACGCGGGAATGAATCTCGCGCCAATTATCGCGTCTTCATTCACGGAACGAAGATCACTTCTGCAATGAATCATTTCGAATCAAGTGAAGTAAAAGGTGGACGACACGAAACAAAATAAGAAAGAAGAGATCGAATTCAATTGGTCTCCCCGTGCCAGACAAGCGGAGAAGAATATCGACGCTACTGTTATCCGGTGAATGGAAAAGCGCGTGGCGCGGCTTAAAGCCGCGACCGAGCTTAAACCTGCCGCTAATTTAATCGGAATCCCGTCGTGCGACCGGCGCGAGCTTTCCCCAGCGCATGAGATACATAAACCCGATTCGTCTCGTACGTCTATTCTTACGTTCATAAGGTTATTTACACTCGGTGTCTGACACCATTTTCGTAGCTCGCACCGCGGCACCCGGAGCCAAGCTCGACGACTGTTTGTGTTCGCCAAAGTGCGACCGGCGGAGGCGTGAAAAGTGCGGCTGAGCATTTCGCAAAATGCCCGAGTGGAAATCCAAGTGGACAACGTGCGCACCGACCGATTATTTCGAAGCTCGAAGTTTCAGAGGGGGAGAAGCTCGCGCCTCGTGAAACCGCGTCCTCGTGTTATTTCGAATTTCCGCCGGTCGGTGCTTCCAGAGCAGTTTTATTTCGATCGCTCGTGTTCGCAACGCACCTCATTCACCAAACGCTCCGCCTGCCGGAATCGCCAAATTACCGCCGAAATATTCCCCTCGTCTTTCCCGTTATCGACTGCTCCAAAGTCTCCCGTCTCTTATTTAATAATAGCGCACGTTTAATAATAGTATAATAATATCCAACACGCCGCTTGCGTGCATGACGTCCCGCGCCGTCCGCGACACGCAGATGAAAACACCGAATTATCCGCCGCGGGAAACGTCGATCCTCACGTCGATCAATAGTGATTCAGATCTTTTAGTGACGGCGGCGAGAAAATCATTGTGGCGCGCTTTATTCGACACGGTCAGCGCATTTACCGCCGAGGTCGCAACAGAGATAACAATTATTTTTAGTAGGTTGGAACATGATCTTCCGTCTGATTCATCATAGTCCCGAGCAACCCCACTTGGGGGGTGGCAAGCACATGTGGGGCTGATGTGCGAGCGGCACGCACAGCCGGCAGTGCGTGCGTCCTGTTTGCCCCAAACAGTCATAATAATAACAACAATGAACACTTTCCAAATCTATGAAAATAACGGAAGAATAGAGGAATATTCTGCGAAGAGAGCACTGACAAGTTTTCGCGCAAATTCCATACCGCTGCTTCCTTATATCAGAACAAACATCGACAAACGACAACCCAACAAAAACGTACATCTCTCTCCTACTTTCTCTAGTTTATTTACCAATTTACCGTGTGTGGCGTGTCCGCCCATCAATTTATTCCATCCATCCGTCGTCCGATATCTTCACGACACAAATATTTTGCCACGTGTCCCCCCACAGGGAAACCCGGCTGCTACCGCGCGACTTAGAGGCTTACACCGGTTCCCGACGGCGACGAAGAAGCGCGCCGACGACGCATCTGTCGATGAAGCGCAACAAGCGCTCGGAAACGCACGACAGCGTGACGCGCAGAGCGCGTCGCGGTCGACGATAAAGGCGCGATAAGCACACGCTCGCTCGCACGCTCGAGGATCACGCGACCGCGCGACGCGACGAGTCGGCAGGCACTGGACGGTGGCCGCGACCCCACCACGCGGTGGTCCCCATCGTCGGGCGACGACGAATGTAAACACCGTGACAGCTGATCGCCGTGTCGCGAAGTGTACGCTCCGATTCTTCGCCAACAACCTGCTCGTACATCGAGCGTCATCGCAGGCGGCTGGATAAGGTACTTACGCTTCGAAATACGCCGCTCGCTCTGTCAGACACATAGTCCTCATGATTCGTCGAGTTGTTCGCAGGATGTTCGTTTCATGTGTACGTCGAGAAATTGATGCATAACATTCGTACGTGATTCCTACACGTGCATGAGTTCTACTTGCTGAAACAATTGGAAGCTTGCTGTCGTGTAAACTCTTCTTCGAAATGTTTCCGTGAATCCTTTGTATACGAGTCAAATCGAATGCAACCGACCTAACAGAATTGAAACGTTTCCGCAAGTTTTCACATTTTTAGGTTTTATGGGTGAGCTGTGTGCGTAAACAGGAGAGTAAATAATTTTTATAAATTCAATCTCTATCAAAATTTTGTTTTAATTAAGTATATTACCCATTAAGTATATTTGTATATTAACCATTAAATATTTGTATATTAACCATTAAGTATATTTGTATTCCTAAGTAATACATGTGATGTCGTGATTATTGCACCGTATAAATTTTTGGTATCGTTAATGCAAAAATTGCTACTCTATAAAATTATTATTTCTTTAAATTTCTTTAAAAAAATAATAAATTTATATAAGCTAGAATGTATATATGAGTACGCAGGTACATATAGCTACTGCGAAGTTTCTGTTTTATATGTCAACAGATTTTTCTGTCTTAACTGTCCAAGATTTATCTGATTTATTTGTCCAATATTTCGTCATATATATCCTGCTTTGTAACGTCTAAACTCATGACCCAAATGATCGATACGTCCATATTTTCCGTGCACGGTATAGATTGGTAATCCCATGGTTATACTGTTATAGATACATTAGCTATAATATGAGAAAGCAAAAATAAATAAATATGTAAAAACATATTAGAAAACAATGTATATGAGAAAACAAAAATAAATAAATAAATATGAGAAAACAAATATCAGAATAAGAATTATACTTATTATTAATATTGTTGTGCCCACGCTTTTCGGGGACAGAAATCGTTTCGAGAGTTATTTGTGGAGAGCGAGGCGTCAAGTTATAACGAGTCCTGGACAATTGAATTCGTTCCTTCGAACCGAACTGACGTGCGACGAGTTAAATCGCAAGATTTTTAAAATCTACTTGTTTACGCTAGAGCTTGTAAATAATTCAAACGATTATTTACTTTCTTAAGAACGTATTTTTTTTTCTTTCGTATTTTATTTGCCTACTCTCGGACGTGAGTGCGCAAACGAGCGCAACAATATAATGAAAGACGTATTATTAATGAGTAGCTTAAAATTGGAATTAAAAGTGCGATACATACTTAAATTAGTCTGCAAACCGCTTGTTGTAAGACTATTAATTGGGCAAAAGCTAAACGATAGAAAACTGCACGTAGGTGGGTTCTCCATTTCTTCGTCCAATATATCCTATCTTGTGTACGCCACGCCGTAACATCCAACAAAAGTACGAGTTTGTAACAATTATATCTTGTAAAAACAAAACATTCTCATTAGGACACTCAACATAGTTAGGAGAGCGTATCTATTTCTTGCCAATATAGTAAATAATACAAAACAATATAAAAAAAACGAAATTATCCCATTCCGGAGAATTTATAATTTTTACAAATGAAATGGACAAATCTTCCGTATTTTTTTATAAATCTCTGTATTTTCTTATAAATCTTATAAATCTAACGAGAATCTGACTTCCTATTTCCCTTTCAATACGCAAACTTCTTACAAGAATTTAATAAAAAAAATAATAAATTGTGTAATATCGATGGCTGGCACCTTGTTATAATATATTGTTCTTCAGTATTTAAATATCTCAAACACTACGCAGTTACAAGTTTAACGAAGGTCGTTACTTACTAAATTATTCGTAGAAGACAGAAGTTTAATACCAGAAGATGTTCGTAATGTTTGCGTGGATTGCTCCGTGGATTTCGAGTGAAGTTCGAGACGCAACGTAGTCGTACACGTTGTAAACTGTAAATAAAAATGTTGTACTGTTACAATAGCTAAGAAGCTATAAAAGTTCGTTTATACTTATCCATCTAATGGAATAGATACTGACCTTCTCTTCCCTTTCTCTCAGTGCAAATTCTTTCATTTCATTCTACAAAATTTTACGTTAACCACGAATCAAACACGGAACGAATAAGTAAAAACAGACCTTAAATATATCCTAAAGTAAAATATATTCGAAAAAACTAAGGCAAAGTCTGAGTTCGTGCATAATACGTTTTACTATTCAATTTTCCTCTCGATAATTCTATTTTAACGTTTACATGTAAATAGCATAAGCATTCCTGGAGGTTTTAAAATTCCAAAGGTTTTTAGGAAAGTTTCACAATTTCTTTATGATATATTAAGTTGTTGCGTCCCGAGCGTCCCTTTTCCTGAAAACAGTTGCAACGAGTCATAATAGCTCAAATGGTCTTATTGAAAACAATGCCGCAAGTAACATTTAGACGAACTAAAAACTTTAAATATTTCTTCAAACTTAAGTGTTTCCAGATGTCCTCATATTTTTATGTTATCAACAGGGAACTATATCGACGGAAATAAACGATTTCGGTAAATCTAATTTCTACTAAAAATCTTGATTTAATTTCAGATCTTTATCACAACTAGAGGTGTGTTATATGATCAGTAATAATTATACATATCACAGCTTAATATTTATGTAAGAGAATTGGATACAACTTGTATTATGTGTAAAAAAAAATTCTGGAAAAGACATTCAACATATTATAGTTGAATTAATGTACCTACCAAAAGGAAAAATTTAATATCTGTTTGTAATTGGTTATATTAAACATCAGATGGGAAGAAATGTACGAGTGTATGCTTCATAATATTACTGTGATCTCCCACAAGCATTTTGGTTTTGTACAATGTATTGACGTTAAAAATGATGTGTTCAAACTTGCTCGCTTCTACAAAATATATAAATTTTTTCCAAATGTCATATTGTTCATTGTATACAGCATATTTCAATTTCGCAATAGCTAATTTTCTAATGTTTCTTCTAAAAAATATTAAAACTATTACATTTATATTTTTCAATGTGTGGCATATTCTCTCTCTCTCTCTCTCTCTCTCTCTCTCTCTCTCTCCCTCTCCCTCTCTCTCTCCTTCCCTCTCTCTAACCTGCACCAAGAATTTGACATATATCATTCATATGTAGTATTCTCGCATATGCGTTCGGCTCTATCTGCTGAAACAAGCTATCATGTAATCTCTTCTTCGAAATGTTTCCGCGAATCCTGGTTATAGTTATTTAAGTAAAATTGAATGCAACCAACTTAATAGAATTGAAACATTGCGTACCCGCAAGTTTTCTCAATCTCATGTGTGCCAGGGGTAAACTGTGAGCATAAACAACAGTAAATAATTTTTATAAATCAAATTTCTATTAAAATTTTGTTTTAATTTACCATTAAATACATTTGTATACTTAAGTAATAATATGTCGTCGTGATCATTGCACCGTATAATACTTTGGTACCATCAATGTAAAAATTACTACGTTATAAAATAAATATTTCTTTAAATTTTTTAAAAAAATAATAAGTTTATAAGCCAGAATGCATATATAAGTACGGAGATACAGCTACTGCGAGGTTTCTACTTTATCTATCAAGTTCAGATTCATCGTGTACGTTAATATAAAATTCGTCAAATATGTTCTGCTTTGTAACGTCTAAACTCATGACCCAAATAATCGATGCGTTCGTATCCACTGTCACCACAGTTTTCTTGCACAATATATCTTTTGTCTCTCCTAATTCAGTTGCAGACACGTTAGCTGAAACATGAGAAAACAAACATTAGAATAAGAAAAATTATACTTATTATGTTTTAATATTGTTGCGCCCGCGCTTTCAGAGACAGAGATCGTTTCGAGAGTTATTTGAGAGCGAGGCGTCAAGTTCTAGCGAATCTTGAACAATTGAATTCGTCCCTCACGAGCCTTCGAGCTGGGCTGATGTTCGACAAGTCGGACCGTAAGATTTTAAAAAATCTTGTTTACGCTAGAGTTTGTAAATAACTCAATTAAACGATTATTTACTTTTTTAAGAAAGTGTATATTATTTGCCTACTGACGTGAGTGCGCGAACGAGCGTAACAATATAGTGAAAGACGTATTATTAATGAGTAGCTTAAAGATGGGACAAATTAAAAATGCGATACATACTGAAATTGGTCTGCAATCCGGTTGTTGTGAGATTATTTACTACGCGATAGTTAAATACTACAAAACTACACATAGGTGTGTTTTCCATTTTTTCGTCCTGTGCCACACGTATCTTGTGCACCCCACGCCGTAACATCCAGCAAAAATGAGAATTTGAAACTATTATAATCTGTAAAAAAGAAAAGATTCTTATGAAGACATAATTAAGTAATGTCTATTAAACGTATCTATTAAACAGAAAATTCAACATCTAATTTTAATTTATTTTGTCAAATATTAAATTTAGACAAATATGGGAGTGCATGATTACCTCTACATTGCGTATGTTCCCGTCGCTTATACGTAACGTCTCTATGACTTGGAAGATATCAAAATTTGTTTCTGACTCCGCAAATACGTACATGTCTCTTAACTGTTAACAGAATTGTTCATTTTATAGTACACCATATTTTAAGTTTGCAATATGCAAAAGCACAGCAATGACTATTTACAAACATAATATTTATAGAAAAGATATAAAAAATTAATGAAATTATATTACGGTTATATTTAATTCATGGGCACAATCTACGATGCGATTCAATGCTCCATTGAATTTCATGTCATCCAGATGAGGCAGGTAGATGACCCTGGAGCCTAGAGTTTCCAGTCTGTCGATTATGGTTGGTGGATCATTTATACTTCTATCCACCCTTTCCGCAATAATAATTTTGGGCACGTATTTATTGTACTGGCCGCTGAATACATCAATCCCTGCGTTCTCCAAGCACTGTACCCAGCGGCATATTCCATCACTCACAGTAACTGTAAGTACAGCTAATTTTATAAGAAAAAAAATTTATATTATTTTTTCCATCAATTTTTCTTTAATACAAACGTAGACGGAAAAGTAGATTTCCAGTTGTATGTAATTAAAAATAAAGTATTTTTTGTTAATAAACTCTAGAGATGTTAATACGGAAAATGCAAGATTTCAAGAAAATTTCATAGATCTAACACGATCTATGCCTCGTAAGCTACCGATGGTTCACGTATCATAGACTAGTCATATGAAATTAGTCCAGCATGGACCCAGGTAGAACACAAAATCATTTTGGTGTCAAGATAATATCATTTTAACATCAATGTCATGAAATTGTCATGCAAATGGTATCGTTTGACGTCAAAATGACATCACTTTTATATTATTTGACATTATTTTGACTATTATATTGCGTTCTACTTGGGGAACGAATTAAAAAAAAAGACAATTATTAGTTTAGTTATCAAAATATCTAACACCGTGAGAAGTGAAAAAATATATATGCATGAAAAATGTTATAAGCACAAATAATACAATTGTAATCTATTTACCTTTTTCCCAAATTTGAAACATTTTTTGCGGTTCTATCAATATGGGTCGAGCCATCACAACAACTGCATAGTTGTGATATCTACGACTAAAAATAGTACACGGGTACCAATTATTCGGCTCATTACATTTCAACTGTTGCTCCATCGTGTAATTCAGTAAAACATGTTTCACCACTGAAAAGTAATCAGAGCAAATTAAAAGAAAATTCAAAGAATATCAAAAAGTATATATCACGCATTCGGACACCAGATACGCAAAATAATTAATTTTCTTCATATTATAATCATCCGTATGGACCATATAAATAGAATTTTAATGTCCGAATGCTTTAGGTCCTAGAAGCCACCTTTATTTTATTGGCAAGAGAGCCCCTCTTGTCAATATAATAGTAAATAATACAAAATAAAAAAACGATATTATCCTATTCTGGAAAATTTATAATTTTTACAAATAAAACGGACAAAACTTTGATTCTGTATTTTCTTATATCGACGCCTCCTATCAATAGAATCCTAACTCGAGCGACAGTTCAATATAGTCCTAACTTGAGCTTACGTGCAATATACTTCTAACTCGCGCTTTCACGCAATATAATCCTTACTCGCTATTGCACGTGCAATATAATCCTAACTTACCTGCGCGGGTGTAAAATCTTAAATCGTAGGCATGTGCAATATAATCTTAACTCGCCTCCTCCATACAATATAATTTTAATTCGCCTACGTGCAATAAAATTTCTATTCGCACAGTCGGCGCAACAAAATTGCAGTTTGCATGAGTTTTTATTATAAAATAAACTGATTGATAAACGTACACTGAGTTGTGAATGGATGTCTGTTCGTTTTCGAATTTTCGATATTTCGAATTAATGAAAATATATAGCTTTTAAAAGTAGTAATAACTTTCTAATCGAATAATTTCAAAAAATCGTATTAAATTTTTGCTCATTATAAACAACTTAGCTAAACTTAAAAGTCTTTAAAATCTAATTATAGGATAGGAAAAAGCTATTTATTTGTTTGAAAACTAAATTTTTTATTTTATTTTATAACATTCTTATATATCATATGTTCAATGTTTAATTTTTTATTTTTGAAACATAAGAAATAAACATTATTTAACAAATATTAATAACAGTTAATATATATTATCATAATTTATTCTAGACTTTATCAATATAACAAAAATAATAATGTTTCTCAATAATAATGTTTCTCAAGCGAATTAAAATTATATTGCATGGACAAGTGAGTTAAGATTATATTGCACGTGCCTACGAGTTAGGATTTTACACACGCGCAGGTAAAATAGGATTTTATTACATGCGCATACGAGTAAGGATTTTATTGCACGTGCAAGCGAGTAAGGATTATATTGCGTGAAACGCAATAATTAACGCGAGTTAAGAGTATGTTGCACGCAGGCTCGAGTTAGGAGTATATTGAATTGTCGCTCGAATTAGGATTCTATTGATAGCAAACGTCGATATATCTTGTAAATCTAATGAAAATCTGACTTTTACTATTTTCCTTTTAATACAAACTTCTTACAAGAATTTAATAGAAAAAAATTATAAATTATGTAATGTCGATGACTGCCAATATATTAGGTGGTAAACTTAGTTCCTGCGGTTTTTTTGTTTAAAAAACTCATTTATTTCGACATCAAAAGCAAAAAATACATTAATCGAAGTATTTTCCCTTGCTAGCTATACATTTTTCCCATCTTTCGGGCAACGCGTAGATTCTGCAACGATAGAACGATTGGTCTTTTGATGCAATCCATTCGTCGATCCATTTTCGCACATCCTCGTAATTTCTGCCTGGCCAGCAGAGAAATAGAGATGTTTAAGCGATTCGCAATGGCATTTGCGGTTAATTCGTGTGGTACCCATTTTCCCTCCTTTTGAATTTTTCCCATTGCATGTAGACGTTTGGAAACAGCCATCGGAGTAACATTTAATGCTGCAGACAATTCTTGGAGCGTTTGAGTAGAGTTTTCGTCCAATAATGCCTGCAAATCGGTGTCTTCAAACTTTTTCGGTTGGCCTGAGCGTTCTTTATCATTGACATCAAAATCACCACTCTTAAATCGCTGAAACCATACTTGGCATGTTCTTTCCGATGGAGCATAATTGCCATAAGCTTCGAAAAGCAATTTATGAGCTGCAGCTGCAGTTTTTTTCAAGTCAAAGTAATGAAGCAGCACATGTCGAAAAAACAACTTATCACGTTCCATATTTAATCAAAAGAAAAAATAGCACTGCTCGCTTAAATGAATCTCTTCGCACTGAATTTTATTGACAAATGTCTAACCTCTAAAATGCAGCCAGTTTCAGATGTCAAAATAAATTACACCTACAACTAACGTCATCTAACGGTGAGCCGCAGGAACTAAGTTTACCACCTAAATAAAGCAAATAATAAACACTATTAAAGCTTTTGCATCAATCTATAGTCATTTTTCGAGATGCACGTGACCGCGGTATGACTATCACGTTATAAAAAATACGTAAAATAAACTGCACGCCTTATAATACTTGTTATATTATAACACATTGTTCTTTAATATTTTAAACATTTCAAACACTATGCAATCACAAATTTAACGAAGATCGTTACTTACCAAATTATTCGTAGAAGGCAGAAGTTTAATATCAGAAGACGTTCGAAATGTTTGCGTGGATCACTCCGTGAATTTCGAATGAAGTTCGAGACGCAACGTACTCGTACTCTGCACGTAGTAAACTGTGGGTTTTTTATACCTTTAGGCCCACTTTTCACAAAAAGGCAGGAAGGACAGGCGTCAAGTTGGAAGGACAGTATAGGACAGTATTGGTGGCAAGGGTAGTGTTAATAGCAAGAACAAATTTCATTGGCTGAACTATAGTGAACAATGAAAGTAAGATAGTGCAGGCCTACATGCTATAAATTTTGTACTGTTACCATAGAAAAAACTTTCTCTTCGAAGGATCGGCGATAAATTTTTTTTCTTTCAGTTGCTTCAAGGTCAACCAAAAAAATTTCTTCACCATGAATATGTGATTCTTTGAAAAGGCAAAGTTTTCTGAAGACATTTGGAAATGTCCATTTTCCATAAGTCCGTACTATAAAGAAAGCAATTTATTAATAATATATAATCATATTTTTTAGATAATAGCATATTTAAATAACAAATATAGTCCTTACTTTTATTATTACTTTGCAGCAAATCCTGAAAAAAATCTTCAAAATAACGGAAGAAATAACGGAAATTGTATTGAATCGTTATTTCTTGAATAACGATAATGAATTGTTCCTAAAACATGTAAAGTGTTCGATTAGAAGTTATTTGTTAAAAATAATTTTCCAAATACTGAATGTATAATTATCCTTTCGCTCGTTCCAAACTTTAGCTTCAAGTTCCAACGACAGCTATTATAATATAAAAATTTGTTTATACTTATCCGTCTAATCGAACGGATACTGGTCCTCTTCTTCCTCCTTTGTTAATAAAAATATTTTCATTTAATTCTACAGAATTTTACGTTAACCGCGAGTCGGATACGAAATGAATAAGTAAAAACAGAATTTAAATAAATCTTAAAGTAAAACATGTTCGAAAACACTAAGCGAAGTTAATCTGAATGCGTATAATTCGTATTACTATTAAATTTTCCTCTCGATAGAAATTCTATAACGTTTACATATAAATAGCATACGCATTACTGGAGGTTTTAAAATAAGGTTTAAAAGGTTCTAAGGTTCTAAGATTCTAGGTTCTAAGGTTTCTAGGAAAGTTTCAAAATTTCTTTACAATATTTTAAGTTGACGCGTCCCGAGAAAACAGCTCCCGTTTCCTTGAAAACAGCTCACAATAGCCCAAATGATATTTCAATGAGAACAATGCCGCAGGTAATATTTGGGTAAACAAAAACTTTAAGTATTTCTTCGAACTGAAATGTTTCCAGATGTCCTCACATTTTTATGTATGTCAATAAGGAACTGTATCGACGGAAATAAACGATTTTAGCAAATCTAATTTTTACGAAAAATCTTTATTTAATTTCAGATCTTTACATTCTTATCACAACTAGAGTTGTGTCATATGATTAGTAACTTTAATTTTTTTCACGTAGAAGAATAAAATGGCAAATATAAATTATATCCCGCAAATATAAATTACTTATATATATATATATATATATATATATATATATATATATATATATATATATACAGGGTGTCCTAAAACCACCGGAATTGCTCTTAATGGTAGATTCCTTACAATATTTTAAGAAGAAAATTCTAATACAAAAATGTCGAGGTTATAATAGCTTTTAAACGGGAAACGATTACATTTAACGAATGGCAGGGCTGAAATTTCGCGCGCTCAGGTACGGAAAAATGACAAATGCAAAAAGTGCTCCTATTAATGGGGCGCTCTTTTTATGATATTATTATCATATAAATTTGCAATATGTTTTCGCTTCTCTATGTATTGCATATTAATACATTTTTTCACAAATAAAAGATGTAAAAACTAAAGGCATATCAAAAATAATTCAAGTAAAAATTTGCATATTTCAACTTGAGCTGTCAAAATCATCGATTAACATTACCGATTGAAGGTGTCCACGATACGCTGTGCGAGACAAATAAATTGTAATAGAATTAATAGCTGTTTTATTGTATTTTAGAACATTTTGGAATGTTTGTAACGAAATAAAAATTGCAATGGTTTTAATAAAAATCAATTTAAATAATAATTATAATTCAAACGTATTTAATAAACCTTAATTTAACACACTTTAAAAAATTAACACTGTTAACATATTTAATGAATTTTAATAACAACAAAACAGTTCAATAGATTAAATAACAAACTAGGATATTTTTTTTACAATAAATGTTCAAAGTGTTCACCATCGCATTCAATACATAATTGTGCGGGTCGCAATAGATTGCTTGTTGCGTTTATAATTATGTTTGGTGTTATTTCAACAATTTTACCTTACAATTCCTCGTGATTATTAACTGGCTATTTATGTATACATGTTTTTTAGTATGATCGCATAAATAGTAATCCAAAGGTGTCATATCGAATGACTGATCAACTTATAGGACCATCTTCTCGAAAATTTTTTATTCAAAGTGTAGCACACATCCCGCATTATGTAGTAGAATTTTATTAGAAAACGCGTCGTCGTCGAATACTATGTTCGTCGTCGTCAACTATGCTGAATATCCTTTCTAATATACTTTTTTACAGGTAATACAAGTTGTATTAAATTCCCTTACATGGATAGTAACATATGGTATGTATAAGGTAAATATACTAAAGAGACGGATGCAGTGCAAATGTTGATGTAAGACAATCTTTGGTGCAATACAATCTTATTTATTCTTTTGCTGTTTATGTATTTTAGATAAAGTGTCTTTAACATTGGTTATTCGGTAGTTTGGTTAGTACGTCGAATACATATATAGTTGTGTGGTGATAGTGAATACAGACACACACACAAACATACACATACCAGTAATTTGGTCTATAGGTATTGAACACTTTAGAGAAACTTAAATAATCATGGACCATCTAATGTTATTTTCATATTTCATTAAATATTCTTTAACAATTCTGATAAATTATTATCTACAAAATTTTTATAAATAGTATCATAAAATCTTATAGGCATTTTAAACAGTCCAATCTGTAATTTAATATGTTAAAGATATTCTATCATTTTTTTTTACATAAGCTACAATACAAGCAATAAACAGAAAACTTACTATTAAATTATTCCGTATACCGTCCCAAATTGAAATTAAAATGGCGTTGATAATTTTGGATACGATATTCGTGTGGATTTTCATTTCTATATGTGTGAGAACTATGTGTATTAAAATAATAACGCCTTCCTACGTATAGCAAAATTCGTTTGTAAATAAAATTGTTTTAATGAAACCCGGTACTTGTGCCAATATATATAAATATATATAAATATATAAATATATATATATATAAATATATATATATATATATATATATATATATATATATATATAATAGATAGTGCAGGCCTACATGCTATACATTTTGTACTGTTACCATAGAAAAAACTTTCTTTTCGAAGGATCGGCGATAAATTTTTTTTCTTTCAGTTGCTTCAAGGTCAACCAAAAAAATTTCTTCACCATGAATATGTGATTCTTTGAAAAGGCAAAGTTTTCTGAAGACATTTGGAAATGTCCATTTTCCATAAGTCCGTACTATAAAGAAAGCAATTTATTAATAATATATAATCATATTTTTTAGATAATAGCATATTTAAATAACAAATATAGTCCTTATTTTTATTATTACTTTGCAGCAAATCCTGAAAAAAATCTTCAAAATAACGGAAGAAATAACGGAATTTGTTTTGAATCGTTATTTTTTGAATAACGATAATGAATTGTTCCTAAAACATGTAAAGTGTTCAATTAAAAGTTCCTTGTTAAAAATAATTTTCCAAATACTGAATGTATGATTATCCTTTCGCTCGTTCCAAATTTTAGCTTCAAGAGTAGAGCTATTGCAAAGTTCTTAATAACTATTATCTACCTTGAAAATAACATTAGATGGTCCATGATTATTTAAGTTTCTCTAAAGTGTTCAATACCTATAGACCAAAATACTGGTGTGTGTATGTTTGTGTGTGTGTCTGTATTCACTATCACCACACAACTATGTATGTATTCGACGTACTAACCAAACTACCGAATAACTAATGTTAAAGACACTTTATCTAAAATACATAAACAGCAAAAGAATAAATAAGATTGTATTGCACCAAAGATTGTCTTACATCAACATTTGCACTGCATCCGTCTCTGTAGTATATTTACCTTATACATACCATATATTACTATCCATATAAGGGAATTTAATACAACTTGTATTACCTGTAAAAAAGTGTGTTAGAAAGGATATTCAGCATAGTTGAATGTGTATACTTATCAAAAGGAAAAATTTTATATCAGATATGAAGAAATGCACGCTTTATAATTTTACCTTAATATTTCCCACAAACATTTTGCTTTTGTCCAATATGTTGGTGTTACCAATAATATAAGTAAACCTTCCTGTCGTTTCCATAAATACATATATGTTTTCCAACTGTCAACAATATTATTCATTTTATTGTATATAGTATACTTGAATTTCGTAACAGATAATTTTCTAATATTTCTTCTAGAAAATATTAAAACTATTATATTTATATTTTTCAATCTGGTTCTTTAATTTACACCAAGACCTTAGTAAAGTCTGTGATTTTGGTCAGATATTTCGACGACATTGAAACCCATACTTTCCTGCTTTCCAAATACATTTTCTGAAGTGCTATCCCTATCTTCCATAATAAGGCACATATTTCTGTACTGACCATTCGATATATATTTCCCTGTGCACTCTAAGTATTTCAGCCATCTAATTATTTGACTATCCATAATGACAGCAATCTGAGCTAAGTAATTTTGAGAAAAAGCAAATCTTTTATCATACATAGTTAAAAATAACGTATCTTTTGCAAAAAGAATAAATTATCATATTTCTAGAAAATTCCAAATAGATTCTGTTCTCAAAAAACCTAAAACATCTTTTTAACATAGTTATCAAAATATTTAACACTGAGAAGTAAAATGTTAGAAGATTAAGAATAAGAAATGTATGTACTTTTGTGATTTCCATTCCAATTTCTATCTGTTTATTGCTCTTCTCCCAAATTGAAAGCATTTGTTCTGATTTCCATAACATAGGTCGATTCAGCACAAGAACTGCGTACTGACAATGTATAAAGCAAAAAATATTAGACAGATTCCATAATGTCACATGGTTAGGCTCTGATTCCTATTGCATCGTACGATTCGACGATAGCACGTGTTTCGTCTGAAAATTTTTAATTAACATGTTAAAAATATCCGCAAAAAAATTTAGAAGTAATGATATACCGGATCTAGAAGTTATTTGTTTTATGTTTCTCTTTTATATTATAAACTCTATCGTTTTGGAAAACATTAAAATAAAACTATAAATAGAATGTTATTTTAAACAATTTCTGGCCCACACTTGTGCTAGGCGAGATCTTATGTAATTGTAGCTTGGTCTCGAAGGAATCCTGTCTTGTAGCAGAATCGTTGAAACCTATGTGTCGTGTGTAAACGCATACTAGCGTTGTGGCTTACGCGAGAAATACATGAAAAGTCACAAACCTTATTACCACATACCCGTTGTACAACTCTATACACTCTATACAGTCACTTGTTTAACGACCGATCGTTATTACTGGTTTACGTTCGAACTGGTTTACTAGTGAAAATAAAACAGAGGAAATGATCATGACGCTCAGATATCTTCGTAGGTTGCAACTATTAATTAATTTGCGAAAGTTCCTATTCTTCCTACTAGTATTTCACTAATGTATCTACTTGTGCACGAGCAAAATACTACTCACATTGTCATGTGAGATAACAGAATTTGTCCTATCCGAATTGATGCGATATGCTTCCCGACGACTGGACATAGAAGAAGCCTTCTTTGGACCGATTGTATACCACACACAATCTTTAGGACCGATTGTTCCAACTTTTTGGTAAGCTACTTGACAGTAAATCATGTCTGTTTTCGTTTTTTCTTTAAATTGGAGTAGATACATGATTTAAGTGTTGGGTAGTTTACCAAGAAGTTGAAACAATCAGCGTTTAATAAGCTATTTGAAGCCCATTCTACAATGATAGTAAACTATAAAAAGTAAAAAATTGACCAATCATAATCAATCAGTTGATTATTCTTATAATAATTTTAAATAGCTAGACCGAGAAGTGGGGGTAGAGGTTCACGTAGAAAAAGATGCACTGTGTTTTGAGACGGGTGGGATCCGATTGACCACGATACAATTGGACACAGATTGTAATGATTGGTTCGACCTAGTAATTCACTAGATAATTCTTTTCATCGGTTGGTTGTATCCAATCGTACCGTGGTCAATCGGGACGCTCCCTTTTGAGACTCTACGTTCTCTCTCATTTGCGTATGATATGAGTGTATATGTGAGAGAGATTAGTAAAGAGAAATAAAAGAACGAGAATCTGGGACTACATATCTTCTACATTGAATTAATCGAATAATTGACCAATGTTCTTTCCAACAAATGTCGAACTTCACCATTGTGCATGTCAATTTTAATCACATCTCTCTAACCATAACCTCTTTCACACATACGCTCATCACTTGCGCGAAAGAGCGAGAACGCAGTCTCAAAACTAGAGATGCCCGATTCTGAATCGATTCGATTCTTTCCCCAAAAATAGGCTTATTCGTGTTGTTTGCATTCTTCGCACTTTTTGTATTTAAAACAAGACAATATTGGAATGTTTAGAAGAAGCAAAAGCGAGACAACCAACTTGATTATTTCTTCCAAGCATCTGATTAAGTGTCCATCTCTTTTTAAAAGCGAAAAGTATGAAACATGCAAGCAGCACGAACCCTTTTTTCCTAAATTTGTTAGGGAAAGAATCGATTAAGAATCGGGCATCTCTACTCAAAACACAATGCATCATTTTCTACATGCGCGTTATTCCCACTTTTCAAATAAAGGCAAACGCTCGGTCTAGATATGTCTATGCTCGGAATCGCGCGACAACATGACGCGCAGAGCAACCGACGGTAAATGCGTGATAAACACACGCTTGCTTGAGGATCACACAAACCGCGCGATGCAACGAGTCGACAGGCATTGAACGGTAGCCGCAAATCCACCATGCGGTGGTCACCATCGTCAGGTGACGAATGTAAACACCGTGACAGCTGATCGCTCCGATTCTTCGCCAATAAGGCCGACATCCCATAGGGCGGAAATTTTCTGGGGAACGGAACACGCGGAACCAATATGACCAATCACAGCCGTTTCGCTCTTTTTTGTGCCGTTTCGCTATAATCTTACCGCTGCAATTTTGCGGAAAGGATAAAGATAGTCGCGGATAACCTCAACATATCTTACATATCCCATTTGCTTCTTATACATTTATTATATATATATCTTTTTTCGACATTCTTTATTTCGTTTAGTAGTGGAGGGATCGTAAGTAATAAGATGTTAATATTTTGATAATTATAGTAAACAATTATGTATAATGTCACGTCCGACTGACCAGGCTGCCAGCCAGTGATAATTTTTTGTCCAAATAATAATCCTTTTCCACTCCAAGTACGAAACCTTTCTTTCCCAAAAGGAAGGCATCACTATCATTCAGACCCCTTCCTAAAGGCGGGATCACAAAAGCTCAGTAGCAGTAGAGTAGTGACTGGCGTAGCAGTCAGAGTCGGGTGCCGGGATCGGAAGTCCAAAGATAGTCCTCACCTCCAAATCCCATTTCTCTAATTCACTAATTCTAAACCTTAGTTCCCTCTAATTCTTAAGCAATTAACTTTAGGTTATCATTAACATTCTTAAACATTTACGAGCGTTTTATTCTAATGCATAATTCTTTAGTTTGTTAAACAGTTTATTTTAGTTATTTTATTTCGTCACTTCCGTTACTTTAGCCATACTTAAGATATCTTTGTAAGCATATTATATATCAAGAATTATACAATACACATTATATATATATATATATATATATATATATATATATATATATATATATATATATATATATATATATATATATATATATATA
>NW_022639645.1:126009-127109 GCF_010583005.1 Odontomachus brunneus
GGAAGTCCAAAGATAGTCCTCACCTCCAAATCCCATTTCTCTAATTCACTAATTCTAAACCTTAGTTCCCTCTAATTCTTAAGCAATTAACTTTAGGTTATCATTAACATTCTTAAACATTTACGAGCGTTTTATTCTAATGCATAATTCTTTAGTTTGTTAAACAGTTTATTTTAGTTATTTTATTTCGTCACTTCCGTTACTTTAGCCATACTTAAGATATCTTTGTAAGCATATTATATATCAAGAATTATACAATACACATTATATATATATATATATATATATATATATATATATATATATATATATATAATATCATTTGTAATTGACCGATGGGCACTAGGGAGAAGCACGTCGCGGTTTCGCTTAGGCGTAGGAGGAAATGTGCGGGAGCGGTGCACTTGGACACGGTGCATTTGGACACAGCCAATCACAGCACCGTGTGATTAGAGACATTTGTAGGGTCCCTTGGAACAGCGACTTGTGATTGGACTGTGTCCAATTGCCCTGTGTCCAACTGATATACACCCTACCCAGATAGCCAAATCTGCGCGAGCAGATGAGACAAGACGTAGATGAGACAAAACTATGTCACAAATTCCACTAAAAACTGCTGAAAAACAGCTAAAACGCGGGACGTTCGTGATTGGTTCCATTCTGTTACATGGGTTTGCACCCTTACTCCTTTTATCATTAAATTATCCCCTTGGTGGAAATTCTATTTATATGTTTATATGTAAATAACACGAACATTCTTAGAGGTTTTAAATGTCTAAAGGTTTTTAAAAAAGTCTTAGGTCTTTTTTGCGATATAGTGTCCTCAATCTTTTTTTTAAGGGGGAACACCACGGTGACGGTTTCAAAAAATCGATTTTTTTTTTTTGCATTTTTGTGATGTTTGGAGTCTTAAAAATATGTCCCTATAATATTATGGTGAAATTTGTAACGGAACTATAGTAAATATGTCATAGAGTAGAACTTGGTCAGATGCAGCTAGTAGAACCGGCCGCGCGCTACCTGAAAAGATTCGGCAGTCCCCTTGATCTGTCTGTAGGGAGTTTTACCGGTATTCTTTTGTTGTCTACGTGCTTGAGTTC
>NW_022639645.1:127119-136212 GCF_010583005.1 Odontomachus brunneus
ATAAAGGAAAACTTACAGCGAAATTAATTAATGATTTAAGTACTTTTTACGGACTAGCTATTCGCAGACATCAAAATTCTGTGGATGAAATGTATAAAGCAATTTGGAGTACTCTGTATCACAAGAGTTCATCTGACGACAATCCGAAACATGATTATTGCCCGGAGGGGCCAAATTCTTGGTGCACTTGGCAGCGAGCAAAAGCTGTACGACAAAGCGATTATACACACAAAACACCGCTTCCTGATGTAGTCATTGATGCAATCACTCCCATTTATAAAGATTTGAGTGATAAAAGGTTACTTGAAAAATGCTTGGGAGGTTTTACTCAAAATAATAATGAGAGTTTTAACAACATGATTTGGAGCATCGATCCAAAAACAACATCAAGTGGAGGTATAGTCGTAGAAATCGCTGCAAGCATTGCTGTTTGTATTTTTAATGATGGATACACCGATGTATTAAAAATAATGGAGCTGCTGGGAATTAGAATTGGACTGTCAGCATCACAATTTCGCGACTACAAGGACGATCAACGGCTTTCACTTGCAGACCTCCGAACGCAAGCGGCGACGCGTGAGGAAAGATTGCGAAGAAAGCAAAGCAGAAACGAAGCCGAAGAACTAGCTATTGCTTCAGAAGGCACTTCATATGCACCCGGATTGGACGCACTTTGGTTCGTTACAAAATTTTATCGTTTTATATGAACCAATTAGTTGTAAAACTTTAAACGCGTTTTTCTCGAAACCACGTTTTCGTAACTGGGCGCTCTCATATCTCGGCCAATTTTTATCCGAATAACTTGAAATTTGGACAGAATGTTTACAACAAAATTGTCTTCAGTTGCACGTACGGATTTTTCAATCGGATTATTAGTTTTTGAAAAACAATTAAAGAAGTAACGAATTTTTGTTGAAAAATCGAAAACTTTTTTTTTAAACAGTGCCATTTTGTCAAAAATTATTTTATCAAAAAATCCGTACGTGCAACTAAAACTACATTCATATACTTTAGATCACAATTAAAAAAATTTATTTCAGAGCTCCCGTTCAGATGCAGCACGAGCGCCCGTGCACCCATGTTTTTTCAGACGAGGTGCACATCAATCACCATAGTTATTATAAATATGAATATTATTTTATGAAAATTTTTTTGTAACATAATATAAGTATGTACTTTTAACATATATAGTTTATAAATTAAACAAACTATTAGATAATAAAAAAAAAATTCACGAAAATAGCCTTTTTTTCGGCCGTCACCCTGGTGTTCCCCCTTAAGGCTACAACAGATCACAATAGACTAAACATTTTTTGTGAGGACAATACCGGACGTAACATTTGGGCGACTAAAAACTTTAAGTATTTTCCCTTCGAACTTATATTTTCCCAGATGTCCTTACATTTTTATGTGTCAACAGGAAACTGTATGGACGGAAATAAACGATTTCGGCAAATCTAATTTTTTCTAAAAATCTTAACTTTATTTCAGATCTTTACATTCTTATCACAACTAGAGATGTGTCATATGTAACTTTAATTTTTTTTGTCAAATAATGAAATGGCAATCCAACAAATATGAATTACTTTTTTTAATATATAGTATTTCACTAAATATCATTTAAGCAGGAATGTATGTACAGGTAAGTACATGTAAGTATACGTATGTACACCTAAGTTACATGTATGTACACGTATGTACATAGAGGTAGAGCTATTGCAAATAGAGGTAGAGCTATTACAAAGTTCTTGTCTATTATCTACTTTGAAAATAACATTACGACGACTCATGATCATTTACAGTTTCTCTAAAGTGCTCGATACCCATAGACCATGTTACTGGTGTGTCTGTATTCACTGTCACCACACAATTATCGTATGTATTCGATGTGCTAACCAAACCACCGAATGTTAAAGACGCCTTATCTAAAACACAAAAACAGCAAAAGAATAAATAAGATTACATGCATTGTATTATATTTAACATAAAAAACATAAAATACGTATTATTAATGAGTAAATTAAAAATGAGCCAAATTAAACATACTTAAATTCCACTTTAAGCCGGTCGTTGAGATACATTTAACTGGAAACCCAAGTGGCATTAGACTGCACCAAGATTTGCACTGCACTAGTCTCTCTGGTATATTTATCTTATGCATACCACACCTTAATATCCATGTAAAGGAATTGGATGCAACTTGTATTACCTGTAAAAGAATCCTAAAGAAGATATTCAACATAGTTAAATGAGTGTATTTATGAAAAGGAAAAATTGAATATCTGCCTATAACTGTTGATTTAAATATCAGATGTGAAAAAGTGTACCAGTGCAAGCTTCATATTTTTACCTTGATATTTCCCACAAGCATTTTGCTTTTGTACAACGTGTTGGCGTTACCAATGATGTGATCAAACCTTCCTGTTGTTTCCACAAACACATATATTTTTTCCAACTGTCAACAATATTGTTTATTGTATACAACATATTTGAATTTTGCAATAATTTTCTAATATTTCTTCAAAAAAATATTAAAACTATTACATTTATATTTTTCAATCTAGCATACTCTTTGACTTGCACCAAGGCCTTAGTGAAGTCTGTATGATTTTGGTCAGGTGTTTCGACGACAATAGAACCCATACTTTCCAGCTTCCTAAACACGCTTTCTGAAGTGCTATCCATATCTCCCGTAATAAGATCAGGCACATATTTCTTGTACTGACCATTCAATATATTTATCCCTATGTCCTCTAAGTATTTCAGCCATCTAGTTGTTCCACCGTCCACAGTGACAGTAATCCGAGCTAAGTAATTTTGAAAAAAAAGCAAATCTTTTATCATATATAATTAAAATAATACATCTTTTGGAATAGAGAATAGAAGATTATATCTTTAGAAAATTCGAAATATAGATTCTGTTTTCAAAAAACATAACACCTTATTAATAGTTACTAAAGTATATAATACTGAGAAATAAAATGTTGAGATACTAAAAATAAGGAATGTTGTATGCATCTCTCCTTATGGCACTATTTCCATCTGAGTAATTATCCAGTTTAGCATTGAAAAAAGTTTAAAAAAAACTTTTTTAATAATATTACCTCCTATGTTGTCAAGATAGCCACCGGACTGAGGTTTAGGCATAACATATTTAAAATACAGAACGCAATCTTCATCAATATGACAGGTTTTCTAACCTGTCAACTATTAATATCTCGTTCTGCGAGTATAAAGCGAGGATTTTTCCAAATAGAATATTTGTTTACCATTAAAAAACGCGTCCATTTTGTCTATTTTCATCTATTTCTGAAGTAAAGATCCTGGATAATTACTTCTGTTTATTACCTTTCTCCCAAATTGAAAGCATTTGCTGTGGTTTCCATAATATAGGTCGATTCAGCACAAGAACTGCGTACTGACAATGTACAGGATGAAAAATATCAGACGGATTCCATACTGTCACATGGTTAGACTCTGATTCCTGTTGCATCGTGCGATTTGACGATAGCATGTGTTTCACCACTGAAAATTATTAATCGGCATATTAAAGATATTTGCAAAAAAATTAAGAAGCAATTAAGTAATGCTATACTGGATCTAGAAATTATTTATTTTATATTTCTCTTTTATATCATAAACTTTGTTTTGGGAAACATCAAAATAAAACCATACATAGTGTTATTTTAAACAATCTGTCCCACGCTCGTGCTTAATAAGATCTTACGTAATTGTAACTTCTGAGCCGCGTTCCGAATTACGCATATGCGCGATTTATCTATAGTTCATGTCACATATACTGTAGAAAATGTGCGTATAATGCGTAAAACGCAACGCAACCTTGGTCTCGAACGCGATGAGATCCTGTTTTATAGCAGTTGCTGTTGAAACACGTGCTCGTGCGTAAACTCATACTAGCGTTGTGGCTTACGCATCGCGAGAAATACGTAAAAAGTCGCAAATCTTATTACTATATACCTGTTGTACAACTTTATAAACTACAGCCACATATTTAACGACGATCGTTACTCGTTGGTTTAGTGGTGAAAACAAGACTTGTATTAGAAGAAACAGTCACGACGCTCAAGTGTCTCCATAGATCGCGACTATTAGTTAATTCGCGAATGTTCTTCCTACGTACTAGCACTTCACTAATGTATCTACTTGTGCATGAGCAAAATACTACCTACATTGTCATGTATGAAATTTATCCTACCCAAAGCAAAACATTGACGCGACATGCTCCTCACAACTGAACGTGGAAGAAGCCTTTTTAGGGCAGATTGTTCCTTGTACATTGATACTCATTAATTGAATCTTTTTTCGGTGTAGAATAGTGTAGATGAGCGCACCATTTCCAGGCTCTTGACGCGTATCTCTACGAGGGCCAGAATTTCGGGGGCCGAACATGTCTTTAACTATCGTGATTACTGCTAACAGCAATACGACATGCAGTTATGGTTATTTATATAAATATAAAAGCACAATTGATATCTTCAGCTATAATATTCGCAAGCGCGAATAATACATGAGCGGTGAGATCAGCCATTTTTACAAAATTGATATTATAATCACTATTATATGTCGTATTCCGCCAGCAGTGATCACGGTAATTAAAGATATGCTCGGTCTCGAAATTTTGATCCCCGGAGAGGTACGCGTTATGGCTCCTGCACACCGAACATTACCGCGTCCTGTGTGCAGGAACCATAAGATCTCTACTCGTGCCTAATGGCTTCTGCACACAGGACGCAGTAATGCTGGCCGCGTGGCAGAAGTTCACGCGACAGCCAATCAATATGCTGCTTTCCGTAATAACCTTCTAGCTCTTACGGAAAAACATATTGATTGGCTGTCGCGGGGACTTCCGCCGCACGGCAAGCATTACTGCGTCCTGTGTGCAGGAGCCATAACGCCGTCATTGAAAACTGCTTACGTTGAGCTGCTACGTCATTTCACGCATGCACAGAAGGGCTCATGTCATCTACAAAATATCGCGAACTCCCAGCACTGGGTTAGTGTAGCACAGGAGACGGTATTAACTTGTACATGCATGAGCAGAAAGGAGGACTGTACATACTCCATTTGTACATAACAACTTGGCCGCTTTATACATAATAAGTTAACAGTCTAGTAAAGTATAGAAGTCTGTGTTTCGATGTCCTTCCTTCCTTCCTTCCTTCAATATTTGGCTAGAGGCGCATCCGTGACTCATGCCCCAACGCTATTACTTGTGTTTCGACGTCGATCGATAAGTAATTTCTCACTGGGAGAGCAGGAGTAAAAGCAAGACCATAGGATATTACAGTTATAGATGGGAGATCATACTATTCTCTCGAATCCAGCTCGATTACTCGCTCTGCTCTCGTTATCGTAAGCACCCATTGAGTCGCTCCACGACCTCAATTTTTCGGTGTTATTGCGCCTCGTAACGGAGACTTTAGAACTAAACTCAGAGGTAGAAATAACGGGTTTTAGTATTTCTTAGATTCCTTTATATTTTCTGCAAAAATAACGGGTTTTAGATTGTGTTCTTGAGACTCCTCTCTTATTCACTGTCAATAAAATTAATTTATCCTTTGCTCGATCTGCGCGCGTTGCAAATATTTGCTAGTAGATCCTACTGAGCTCGAGATATTGAAGAGGCCATATCAATGCGCTCGGTCGCTTCTTTTACGTTGATGGTGGTGAAAGAGATTGATTTCGCATGCTCGACCGTGGTGAGAGATCTTCGTCTTCGCCGCTCGTCGACCAGTACAGTCGATCCATGTTTGTCACGTACCGGCTGATCGACGCTACGTTACCAGCTTGATCCTCGCGGGATTTGCAAGCTCTTTCGAAGAGCAATACGTTTTAACGCGCACAGTGGCATCTCCCTCCCACGTTTCTATCGTCCCCTCCTCTCTCCTCTCACTCTGTCTCTCTCCCATCTCTGTCTCTCTCCCACCTCTGTCTTTCTCTCCCTCTCTCTTTCATTCTACGTGCTGCGGACTTTTTGGGATCTCTTGAGTAGGGCGCAAATGCACACGAGCGCGACGCGCAGATAGGAACGTAGGAACAGAGAGAAACGAGCAGCCGGATAAAACGAGCGGGTGAGCGAGTGAGCGAGCAAGCGAGCGAAGGCGCGCGCGTGCGACGTCTCGCCGTACGAGGGCTGAGAACGACGACGCAGCGTGCTTCGCGACGAACGGAGAGAGAGAGAGACGAAAACGCGGTATGGAGACCCTCGAGTCGAGCCGCGTGTGCCGCCTTTGCGGCCAGCAGTCCGGCATATCCATCAATATCTTCGACGAGAATGAGAACCACGTCAGGAAAATCAACGCGATGCTGCCGATCATGGTATGTTACGCTTCGTCTTTCTCTACTTCTTTCCTTCTCTCTCCCCCCCCCTCTTCCTCCTTTGTCACTCGTTCACTTGCTCTTTTTCTCTCTGTCTCTCCGCTGCGCGCTCTCTCTCTTCCCCTTTTCCGTTCTTTATCTTTCTTATTCCTGTTCAAGCGTCTGCTATTCAGTCTCTCTCTCTTTCTCTCTCTCTTTCTCTCTCTCTTTCTCTCTCTCTCTCTCTCTCTCCCGCACCCTTTAGCAATTCTCCCTTCTACCAGAAGGTACACGTTATCGCGCTCTCATGACCGTGCACATGGGCGCTTTCTTTCGCGCTCCTTGCTTGGCACAATAGCATCTACTTCCAAACTCACCATTTTACCCCTAACCAACCACTTGACTGAAGAACGATGGGCTTTGCTTTGTTCTATTGTATTTCCAGTCCTCCCCTATTCTCTTCTCACCCCTGTTGAGCGTGTATTTGTTTCGTGTCGCTGGCAAAAGGTACAAAAAATGGCATAGAGCGATGCCAGAAACAGGGCTCTGGCATTTTAGAGCGCGGTGGGCCAAACCCGCGCGAGCGAAATTCGGGACTGGCTGTACACGCACGTGTCACCCTACATAGGGGTGAGGAGATGCGGGAGATATGCGTGTCCCCGACCTCGCATATGAGATGACCCGAGCGACGAGCTAATACATTGCGAGCGAATTCCCGGGTCCTGGCGATTCTATCGATTATATCGCTAAAGTGAGGTTATCGTTGCTTTCGCGCGCGAACGCGCTGCGAATTGCGTAACCCGCATAGTCCAAGCGACCTTGAATTTTCGCATAGCCGCGAATCGCGGGGGTGGCACATTGGAGATTGCTTCTTTGCATTATTTAGTATAGCGTTTATGTAGTCATCGGAATTTCGTCCCTCTCCTTTCATTCTTCCGCTCTCTCTCCACATGTTTCGTTAACGTTCAGATATAACAAATAATCGTAAACACGCGTGTATAGAGAGAAAACTTCTATTAAATCAATAATTTCAGAGACTTAGACTCAATCCATCCGTCCCGTTATTCGTCGATAACCCTGTTCACGATATTCGTTAATCACGATAACTTGAAGATAAGGTATCTTGGAGTTACTGAGATTATTCGATTATTCTGTGAAAATTAATGAAGCACGTCGAATCTACATTGCACCGAGTGTACACTCGCAGATTTAACAGCTGTGTTTTTCTCCACACTTGAAATCCCGATGACACAAACAGTATGATTCATTCAGATTCAGCACGCGCGTATACAAATAATACGCATAATCCTTTCTATATACACACACACACACACACACACACACACATATATATATATAATATATATATTATATATATATAATACATATATATATATATATATATATATATATATATATGATAAGATAAATAATATATATAAATAATACAATTTTCTTTATAATGCCATTTGCATAATTTTACGTACTCTAGTACAATTAAACATTTCGAAATGAGGCGGAATGTACATTTATTACTGAATCAATCATAAATTACAAATTAGCAATCAAATCAACGACATATGTCGTATTCGTTTCACTTTGAAGCTATTAGCGAGAACAACCGGTTGTGAAAGCAACGCGATAATGTTAATGAACGGAAGTTTCCAAGCTTGCAGCGTACCCTGCACACGTGTCCAACATGCACACACATACACACACGCGTGCGCGCGTATGTCCAAAAGGCGCGCGTCCACCTGAAGTAATGATGCACTTAACTATTTCCCGTTCCCTTGCTGCGACTTGATAATTTAGTTCTTAGTAAATACTGTAAAATTTGTGCGCGAAAAACTCCACCGACAATTGAACGTGGAACCGTCAAAGAGTTTGGAATAACAACGACGCAATAACTCTCTTCTTCGCGGGGAACTTGGGAAGATTAATCGTGAGCTCGAGAAAGTTACGTTTAATTGATCTAATTAAACCTATAAATTTCTAATCTAAGTAAATCAAGATCTTTCTTTCTACCTTAATCTATTTGGATTGGTGTAATTAATTTTCTCCAGTTTGGAATTTGACGTTCTTCTCCAGGACCTCTTGACAAAGTCGGCTCAACCACACTTAAAACTTTCCGAGTTTGTTTTCATTTTCCGATTTTTACTTTAATTTTATAGAGTATTTGAAGACGATCTATACTGAGAAAAATACTTGAAAATTTACTTGTGGGATATAAAGTTAATTTCTGTGAATAAATCAAACAAATTTATGTTCCAGAAATAAATGTTCATGTATTTTTTCTCAGTATAAAAGCAATCAAATTGTCCCGCAGGTGCATGAGATGGACCTGCTGCCGAAGCATATGTGTCATCGGTGCAGCTACAAACTGGAGGAGTTCCACAAATTCTACATAGATATCCTGAAGACGGACGCGACGCTAAAAGGCCAGCTTTCGTGGATGCAGAAAGGTCGCGGTAGAGAGAAGATCGGTGTACCAATGGTGCATATCGAGAACGTGAACATCAAAACGGAGCCGTTGGACTATGACGTGTACGAGCTGGAGCCAATAGTCGAAAACATCGACTACATCAACTCGATGGCAAACTCTGTGGCATTCCCAGCCAGCTGCATTCGCGAGGGTTTGACGTACGCGGCGTTCTCACGTTGCCGATGTTGCTGTGATAAGGACCAAAGCAGGCGAAGGACTACGGCGGAACGGCTGTGTCGGAATTACAAGGGCTCGGTGTCGAGGTGCGCCGAGATCGCGGATGATCCACGGCG
>NW_022639645.1:136222-148921 GCF_010583005.1 Odontomachus brunneus
ATATATAAATAATACAATTTTCTTTATAATGCCATTTGCATAATTTTACGTACTCTAGTACAATTAAACATTTCGAAATGAGGCGGAATGTACATTTATTACTGAATCAATCATAAATTACAAATTAGCAATCAAATCAACGACATATGTCGTATTCGTTTCACTTTGAAGCTATTAGCGAGAACAACCGGTTGTGAAAGCAACGCGATAATGTTAATGAACGGAAGTTTCCAAGCTTGCAGCGTACCCTGCACACGTGTCCAACATGCACACACATACACACACGCGTGCGCGCGTATGTCCAAAAGGCGCGCGTCCACCTGAAGTAATGATGCACTTAACTATTTCCCGTTCCCTTGCTGCGACTTGATAATTTAGTTCTTAGTAAATACTGTAAAATTTGTGCGCGAAAAACTCCACCGACAATTGAACGTGGAACCGTCAAAGAGTTTGGAATAACAACGACGCAATAACTCTCTTCTTCGCGGGGAACTTGGGAAGATTAATCGTGAGCTCGAGAAAGTTACGTTTAATTGATCTAATTAAACCTATAAATTTCTAATCTAAGTAAATCAAGATCTTTCTTTCTACCTTAATCTATTTGGATTGGTGTAATTAATTTTCTCCAGTTTGGAATTTGACGTTCTTCTCCAGGACCTCTTGACAAAGTCGGCTCAACCACACTTAAAACTTTCCGAGTTTGTTTTCATTTTCCGATTTTTACTTTAATTTTATAGAGTATTTGAAGACGATCTATACTGAGAAAAATACTTGAAAATTTACTTGTGGGATATAAAGTTAATTTCTGTGAATAAATCAAACAAATTTATGTTCCAGAAATAAATGTTCATGTATTTTTTCTCAGTATAAAAGCAATCAAATTGTCCCGCAGGTGCATGAGATGGACCTGCTGCCGAAGCATATGTGTCATCGGTGCAGCTACAAACTGGAGGAGTTCCACAAATTCTACATAGATATCCTGAAGACGGACGCGACGCTAAAAGGCCAGCTTTCGTGGATGCAGAAAGGTCGCGGTAGAGAGAAGATCGGTGTACCAATGGTGCATATCGAGAACGTGAACATCAAAACGGAGCCGTTGGACTATGACGTGTACGAGCTGGAGCCAATAGTCGAAAACATCGACTACATCAACTCGATGGCAAACTCTGTGGCATTCCCAGCCAGCTGCATTCGCGAGGGTTTGACGTACGCGGCGTTCTCACGTTGCCGATGTTGCTGTGATAAGGACCAAAGCAGGCGAAGGACTACGGCGGAACGGCTGTGTCGGAATTACAAGGGCTCGGTGTCGAGGTGCGCCGAGATCGCGGATGATCCACGGCGAAGAACTGCTCTCGATGGTGCTTGCGTCAGATTGAGGTCAACCAGGAGGAAAGTATTCGCACGTGCTACGCTTCAGGACCGGCCACGAGACCATCTGTCGCACCTCGAAAGCGCCGTAGAAGAGGCGCGAGTTTGCGTCACCAACACGAAAACCAAAGACATGCCCGCTCTGAACACGCGGGATCATTTTCACGACAGTAGATACGCAACAAATGCTGGAACGGCCCTCCAGGTAGCTGATTTTTCCAGGAGTACCTTGGTGAGGAATCTGAGACCTAGGAAAAACTTGGTGAATTACGCGATGAGCAAGAAGCAAGCGTCGAGCAATGCTCCGGGACCATCTACGGGGAACAAGACAAATCTCGTTACCTCGAATGTAACTCCCGCCTTGGACTTCGAGCTGACGCGGCAGATCAAAGTGGAGCAATTGGAGTTAGAGGGACGCACCTTGAGACCGAGGAAATACGTTGTAGATTATTACGGACCTAAGAGAAAGAGCGTAACGTCAGAATTGGTGCATCGCGAGCAGGAAAAGGAATCGCAGCTACCACATCGCACGAAGAGACGCAAACTGGAGGACGTAAGTCGGAATTCAAAGCTACAATCGAAAGACAAGAATACTCCGAACGATCTGGAGATGATGATAAAGAAGGAGATTTCGGACGATCTTGATAATACGATTCTCGGCGAAACGACCAGTACGATGTCTACATTGCCGAAAATCGCCGATTTGCCAGCGAAGATGAAAGCGTTGGCTACCGATACCGGTGTCAATCTGCGAGACAATGTGAACTATCTTAGAACAAACCGATCGCAATCCAGTGGTAAATTCCAGCTGGTTAAACGAAAGCCAGTCGTTGCCAATGGCACCGAGAATAGGCTCAAAAAATCGAATAAAATCGGTCGTTTATCCGCGGCGAATTATTCGCCCAAATATCTGAGAAGTCAGGACACCTACCTAAGAAATGGTAAAACGCGGAAGTACGATTACGTGGAATGGTCGATGAAGAGGCTGCGTACGAAGAAACTGATGCATGCGGTCGCGAAGAACGCAAAGAAGGTGCCGGCGATGCTGAAATTGGCCGAGAGCATCAAGCATTATTGCGAAACGTGTAATGTTAGCTTTATGAACATGGAACTATTTAGGTTGCATGCGTGCTATTACGATTGATTTTCTCTTTTATCATGTGATTTTCGAGCTACCGGAATACGAAAGGCGTCGAAAAATTTAAGACGATTATGGCTTTCTAAAATGAAAAGAGACATTCGATAGAATGACAAAAAGTTTTGTCATTCTATCGAATGACGTCAAGACAGATAATTAACATTTATCATTATCGAAGATTTTTCGCGATTGAGAGTGCACACATATATATTCATATATATACAGGCGATGTTAATTTCCATTACCCGGGTATCTCGTTCTTGCAGTGGGAAGAATTCCACTTATATTCAAGTATCTGGAAGATAACGGGATGATTATCCCTAAAAAATGTGCCTCTCTGCCTCTAAAAATTTTAACGAATTTCTATTAATTCAAGATATTTTCACAATATTAGTGTCGACTATTTGATATGTAATTTTTTTTCCTTTCACAAAATTAGATCTCGATTAAGAACATTATGAACGAAGATGTGTGCATATTTATTTACGAATTTATGGTGCATTAAACTATGACAATTGTCACGACATACGCTTAAGATTTTATGTAGTAATACACGAGTCGCCTTCAGAGAATAAGAGTATATACATATACACACATATATATACATACATATATATATACACAATATATATGTAATATATATATATATATATATATATATATATATATATATATATATATATATAGAGATATATTTTATGAAATATGAAAAAAAAAAAAAATATATATATATACCGAAATCGATGAGACCATGTGATATGTTGTAGAAAAATAAGAACTGATTTTTTGGAGGACCTTCGCGATATATAAATCAGCGTACGTACTAATTGAGTATCTTTTTGCGTTGTTCGGAAATTTTATACATCAACCTCGACGTGAAATAAAAAATTGTGTAAAAATATATATTAATAATGTATGAATATTTATATTTTCTTCACAATAGTTTAACGCATACTATGTATTTTCTTTTAGATCAGCATCATGATAGAGAATATTATCGATGTACCATTAAAATTAAATTATAAAAAAAAGTGATTCTATGTGTTTTATACTAAATGTGGTTTATACTAAATTATGAAGAGCTAATAGTAAAAAAATGTGCATACAAAAAAAAATTTCCATTTTTTAAAAAGACTTTATAGAGATAAGTCCTCTAATTGCGCAATGAACTTATCAAATAACTAAGTACGCTATTATTTTAGTATTATTCACGAAACATTATGAAATAATATTTTTATATCACAATCAATTCACAGTGACTTGTTGCGGCACTAACTGCATTGTGCAATCTCTAATTGTTGCAAAGTGTTTCTCCGAATTATCCGTCTGTTAATATGCAAATAAAGAGATTGTTATTTAGTAAATATATCTTTCTCATATCATTACATCAATAAATGTTATATAATTGCATACATAACGGAGTTATAATTTGTAAGGACTCTAATTTAGCTTTTTTTTCCTACCTATTTCTTAAGAAGCTCTATATGATATAAAAAATGTATTAAAAAGTGATATATGTAGAAGATATTTTTTTGAAATACTCGCGTGGCGCGCAAACGGATAAGTCTTTTTGGGTCTGTTTTCTATTGCTGAACTGACTGTACTAAAGTTGTGTTCGGGGATACGCTATTTGGCGCTAAAAGCATGTTTTGTCCTTGTTCAAAAGTAACAGTAAGTAATAAGGACAAGCTTTTAACACCAAATAGTATCCCCCGAACGCAGTTTAATTCTCTTTTATCTTTCTTTCACATCAGATTTTATCTGTACATCTCTTTTTAAATTCCGAAAGTGTACGTTAGTTCAGCAATAGAAAACAGACTTTTTGTTGTCGCTACGATCGTGGCTGTCGCGTCCAAGCGGCAATTGAACGAATTACAGGTAACAAACAAACAAAAAGTATGGCAGGTGTTAGAGAGCTCGGTGAAGATGACCGTTTGTACGCGGTGTTTTGACTTAATTTGACTCTGACTGAGAAGTGAAATGTCTTCGAATGCTAGAAAATCACCGCGAGTAGAAGACGTAAGTTTCACTTGCTATTTTACCTGCGAGCGCTACGCTCTTAACCTAAATCTATCACTACCGTCAGTTTTGTTATAATATCGATGTATTAAAGTTTCCTTCGCTAAAAGGAGTAAATAAAAATTTCTATTGTTGACTTTTTTTCACTTTAGTTGATTTCTACGGAAGATGACACCTTGGGATCCTCTATAAGTCTCAGTGTTGGGGAGAACTCAATACGTATCAAGGAAAAACTCAAACCTACCAAGGAAATTGAGCAATTCCCAGCTGATAAAAAGGACGTGCAAGAGAAATGGTGGCTGAAGAGACCTGAAACACGGTTAGAAGTCTTAAGTGCCAAGAATACAGAAACTAAGATGAAGCAGTCACCTACTCCTTCGTCGGATGTCAGTTCTTCCATGAAAGAATTTCTTGAGAAGGAAAGAATGTGCAAAGTAATTGACTAAATTATACAACATTGATATTGTGATGATGTGCAAAAGTATTCAATGAACAATGAGTTTAAAAACATAGTTTTTCAGTGTTCTTATTTTATGATTATTAACACTGCTTCAATTATTATTTAGGCCATGCCCAGGAGTGAAGGAAAAGTCAAAGACAAAGATGACACCCTGTGTGATATACTTGCATCTGCAGCTTTTGATAAATATCCATCAGACTTTGAGAGTAAGTATACAAATTTTCATATAACATGTATAACAACAATTTATAAAATAATAGTTGTGCATGTTTTATGTGCTTGTGTTCTATGCAGATGCTACTGACGAGGACATCGGTAGCATATTGGAAGAAATGAGCAAGATTGCAGGTGCACTAAGTCCTAATTCAGGCCCTGAACGTACCAAATCAGGAGGCTCGAGCAAAATTCACACTGAGAAAGAAAAGTCTGTAGAGGAATTATTAGAAGAAGCTGAGAAGTTAGTAAGGAAAAATAGTAGTACTCTATCAAAAAGCGCATCTAAATCTGACACTCTAGTACTAGAAAATGGTCAGGATGAGAGCTTGAGTCGAGTGAGGCAGTTAGAAGCTGACATTTTTCAACTAATAGAAGAGGAAGTGCACAGAGAATCGGAAAAGATAAGGAAAAGTCCGAAGAACGAGAAGAAGCGGGAGAATAGTCCAGGTTTCGAGATCGTTTATGAGGATTTAAGCAGCTTGAGACCGCCGAAAACGTTGGAACTTCAGAGGAGAAAATTCGAAGAGCAGAAAGTCGAGATATCTAGCAGTTCTGACTTGGATGATCCAATCGAGAGGCATTCCAAATCCGAAGAACTGAAAAGTACAAAGAAGATGGAGCTGGAAAAAGAGAATCTGCAAAAGGAGATCACGGACGTAGACAAGGATTTTTTCGAAGATTTGCTGAAGAGATCCAAGGAAAAGGCAGAAGGTGGAATGTCGGGAAGTTCCAGTTTCGGACAAGAGGACTTCTCGCATTTTTTGAAACTGCTGCATGGGCAAACGGACAAGAAAGAGCCAGAATCAAAAGAGCCTAATATGATGTATAATTTGTTGTTAAAAACTACTAATGGTGAAATGGTAACGACTGCCGAAGGCCAACTAGCAAATGGAAAAACCCCCGAGTTTCCGGAAAAGGAATTCTCCGAGATATTAGAGAAGGAATTGCCTGCGACTAATGACGCATATATGGAACATGAAATCAACGAAAGTGATTCCAGCGTGAGCGGGGAACTACCTAAACGAGCACCGAATTCTCCATCGGTCGGAGTAACATTCTCCAAAAATTCTAGCAACGAATCTTCGAAAAAATCTGCAACAAAAAGCGTAGAGAACAATAAAAACGCATCAGAAAGTAATAAGATAAATTTCGAGGTTGAGTTGTACACAGTGGGCTTAACACCAAGATTAGAACTGTTTGCCGACGCGATACCTAAACTCATGGCGGAGAAATTAAACGAGAATGTTATGAAGGAGAAAGAAGGAGAAAACACGGATAAAGCTGATTCCACGCACAAGGAATCTTCATCCCCAGAAAAGAAGATCGAAGATAAAGTAGAAAATACAATCAAAGCGTCGAAAACTTCCAAGACGAGTTACCAGGAAACGTCGAGCTACGGCGCCTCAAGAGGAACAGTGGACGTACCTAAAACTGAACGCATTATTAGTGCACCAAATAATAAGCAAACGAAAAAGGAGATTAGATTCTGCAAGTCTAAGAGTTACGATCAGATATGTCAACCTCCTCTCAGAACTTCTCTGGAAAATATCAGGACTAATAAGACATCGGATGTGTCTAGAAAGCCTGCAAACTCGGTTCTTAGAAAATCACCGATGATCAAGCCAAAAATATCAAGTCGGCCAATTCCAAAAGCAAATACTGATCAAATCCAGAAAGTGAAATCGAAACCTAACACGCTCCTGAAACCGAAAATGGATTCTGCTAAGCTCGGTTCCACGTCCAGCCTACCGGCTACGTGCAAAACGTCTCAGGTGAAATCGCCCGACAGTTACAGGAGGAATTTAATGGCCGCTGGTGATACGAATTTAGTGACGTTCGACTGGAAAATGTTGTGTCGTGAGGAGAAGCACAAGAACACTCTCTTGAAACAACAGTTAGAAGCTGAGGCGAAGCTCTATAAGAATCAAATCATGGAAATGCGCACATCCTTTGAGGGAGAACTCTTTGCCCTAAAGAAACAGAATATAATCTTAAAAGCGAGAGTCGACGAGCTGTCTTTGAACGAGAGGCGTTCGGAGGTTCACACGAAAAATGACATGAAGGTGACACTGCTGGAACAGGAACTCGAGAAGCAAGAGAGCTTGATCCGCGCTTATGAGACTGAAAACAAGAAATTGATGCAAGACACGAAACGTCTGCAGGAGGAGCTGAAGAGTTTACAATCTAAGCAAAAGAGTACGGTATCGCAGGCAAACGACATGCAGGAGTTGACTGATCGAGTGAAGGATCTTCAGGAAGAGGCGTTGAAACTAAATCTTGAAGTATCCGATTTAAAGCAAAAGAACGCCGACATCTTGCTAAAAAATGACGACTTGATTCAACAGAACAGCCTACTCACGGATGAATTGGAGATGTTCAAGGAGCAGCTGCGAGCAAAGAATAACTTCATCACGGATCGACTGCAAGCGATGACTTCTGCTGAATTGGACTTGAAGAGACAAATAGAAGACCTGAGTATCAAACTAAGCTCGAAGTCTGAGCAGTTGCGCGTGACGAAGCAAGAGTTGGACAAAATGCAACAGAACGTGTTGCCGTTGGAAAAGGAACTGTTAGAGCTTAGGGTAAAAGAAGGCAATCTCTTGGAGAAACTACAAATAAGTAAGAGTCATATCGAGCGTGAGAAGTTGCTCAGCCAGAAACTCAAGGATCAGGTTATCTTAGATAATAAGAAAGTGATGGATCTAAATAGGCAAGTGCGCGAGATGGAACGTATACTCAAGAGAAAGAATCCCGACTCAGTGTCGGCACTCATACTGACCGCAAACTCGGGCCAAGAGAAAATCGGCACAGAGAAGGTGAAACTGTTGGAAGAGAGAATAGTGACTCTAGAGAACGAAATCAAGACCAAAGAGAACCTTGCGCAGCAGAACCTGATTGATCTGCAAAGAAAGTTCTCCGATATGAGGGATAAGTATGCGGCGCAGGTGACAGAGCTGGAAGCGAAATTGTCTGAAGTCACGGCGAAGGAGCACAAGTTGCACAACGACATGTTCACACAAACGGTGAGGTACGTCGAGAACAAGAGTGTGGAGACCAACAGGAGAGATGACAGAGCCTCGATTATGGACAAAGAGGATAAGAAAGATCAGAAAGCCGGATCAAAGGTTGGACCAAAGTCTCAGAATCCGAAAGAAGACGCACATCTCATCGCTACGATCAGAGGTCTGCAGTTAGAGATCACGAACAAGGACAGAGCCGTACTGAAGTTAACTAAAGAGAGTCAAGAGCTCCAGAAGACGAACAGGAGATTGCAGAAGGAGCGAGAGAAATTGCTAAACGATCGTAGAAGCTTCAGGAGCATGGACTTTGACAGAATGTTTCAGAAAACGAAGAACGGTGATGGAAACGATCAGAACTCAAATGTCTATCAGAACGGACACGTCACCGACTCGCAGAGGCTGTCTTCATCAACTACTAAGCTATACGATCCGATACAGTACACGGAGACTAGCAAGAACGGCGTTATCAAGAAATTGACTAATGAGAATGACATCCTAAAGGAGGAACTGAACAAGATCAATAAGGACTTCATGGCACTCAAGAGCAAAAGACTCCATGACTTGAATCTTCTACAAGAAGAACACGAGCGAGAGATGGCCACTCTCGTGAAAGAATACAGCGTCAAGTTCGGGGATTCTAAGGTGGTAAAGTTACAGGTTTGTGTAGCGCTGAGCACTTGGCTTGTATCCTTTGTTTCATTTACTTTTTAGAAACCTGAGAGCGGCCACGCCATACGTTTTGGCCGACACCGATTTTCACGCTGGTTCGATGCGTCATCTGTACCCATTTTTTAGATGGAACTTGAAAACATGGACTGTCCATGGTCTTCCATGTTCTCAACCACGCAATTATACGTTTAGCACGGACCCACATTGCCAGAAAATGGGCGTAGAATAGACACGCACCAAATCGACACTTTACCGGCAGCGTCTGAAAATGGGCGTAGGGAACATAGTTCCACCTAAAAAATAGACAGATAGTATAGATGGAGCATCGAACAAACGTGAAATAGAGACCCTGTGCATAATGTTTGGCCACTCAGACAGATTTTGTAGTAAAATGGCATCGGTCGCATCGTGAAATAATTCTATGCGTTAATATACGTTTTCTTGACTGTTTTACACTATTGTAAATGAAGAATTGATTCATCTTTGAAGTAAGTAAAACTATTATACCGTTACTTGCATATTAAATGAATGCATAGTATACATTACATATATTACATTTATTACAAAAATTGAATGCAACCAATAAGAGCATGAACGATCAGTGGCCAGACCCCATGAACGTAAGGGCTAAGGCGGAGAACGAGACGTAAGTGTCGTAGTTGTAGACGTAAAGTAAGATAAGAAAACGTAAACGTAAGGCTAATAGCCTTTCATGGCATACGTTTACATTTTTCTCTGCCTTACTTTACGTCTACAACTACGACGCTTAGGTCTCATTCTCTGTCTTAGTCTTAAGATTACATGGACGGAGCGAAAAGTGCGATTATAGACGAGGGGCTGTGAAGCCCAAGGGGCAAGAGGAGTATATCGCGGCCATGTTGGCATCAGAGTTTGTATCTATTTTCTATGTATAAAATCAGCATAGACATAATATATTTAGAGCGTTTGCTTTTATTTAAGGAGTGGGAGTAAGAGCACGTAGAAAAGGATACATTGCGTTTTGAGATCCTGCGTTCTTTCTCATTCGCGCATGTGTATGAGCGTATGTGTAAGAGAGATTGTGTTACAGAGATGCGCGAATGAGAGAGAACGCAGGGTCTAAAAACGCAATGTATCCTTTTCTACGTGCCTCTTACCCCCACTCCTCAACACTCGGTCTAGATATATTATAGTTGCGTTCGAGGAGACGCTATTTAACGCTATGAGTGTGCTCTGTCCTTGTTTGTTTCTGAAAGTTGAACAAGGACAAAGGACGCTCATAGCGCTAGATAGTGTCTCCCCGAACGCAGCCTATGTCTATGAAAAATAGCGACCGTCGTCATCTTGATATATCAACTCCACTACAATACTCTTCATCCTTTGGGCGTCATCCCCGCCATAGTTCGCTCCGTCCATGTATTCTTACGTCCATGACCAAAATGTATGACGTAGCTACTCTCAGGCTTCTTTCTGATTTGTAGATAAGGTTCGATCTCTGTTCGAGTATTGTTTCGCTCGGCTTCATCACAATGCATTAAATTATCGTGATTGACGATTTCTAAAATATTACAATTTTTAATTATTAACAGGGTCAGATTAACTCTCAGGGAGCAATTATATCGCATTTAAAGGAGCAGGTGGAGAAGTTCAGAGACTATAAAGAACAAGTAGTCGTGCTGCAGGCCGAGAGAGAGCACTTGGAGAACAAAGTGAAGACACTGACCGAGAAAGTCAAGTACTTATCGACGCCGGTACGTGAGAGACAGCCACGACTTTTATTAAAATGGCACTCGGCACGGTGCGTTTCTGTTCCAGGGGACTGAACAGTTGCAGTTGCTGCAGGACAAAATCACGATCCTTCAGCAACGGCACGAGAGCAGAGAGATAACTCTGCAGACGCTAGTGCGCGATCTATTGAGAAATCGCACGCAGTGCAAGGACTGCAAGAACGAAAAGGGTAAGAACCGACAGCTCTGTTACTTCCGACAAGAACTGGACCACATTCTAGGAATGCTTCAGGAGATCGCTAACGTCCACTGATATCGTTGAATCGAGAATTGCTCGTTCTAAACAGCAGCGACTGAATTTCGGTAGTATTCCGGATATTGCAGATACACGATAACACAGTCTTCACGTTTAATTTCCGAATAAATAAGATAATGACACACGTGGGTGACTCACCTAAAGTTGTGCCGATTTCAGTCGTTGCTCTGAAGCGTTGTCGTTTCAAATAAAGCGATCACGCAGCGTGATCGATGTAGTTCTCGTTTCGTCATCGAATATTGTGATAACTTTTACAGCAGTATGTAAGATTCGCGACTTAGCATTAGGTTTCAAATTCAAAAGGAAGGAAGAGAGAAAAGGGGAGAGAAAGAGGCATTAGGTACTTTAGGTATCAAGGTGTAGTTTCGGAAACGCGTTCGTTCGAATAAAATGGTCGATACTCTTATCGGCTGAAAGCAAGAATTGTTATTATTACAACGCGCAATCTTCTCGTAGTCTTTCTTGCGTCCGTGACACCGCGTCGTGCTGCGAGTTCGTGTCTATCAGCATTAAGTTCGCGAACGACTTATCGGTAGACTCGGATCACTGCCAAAGAGAAGGACGTTACCGGTAACGAGCTAACGGTAGCGTGCATATATACACATAAAGAACGCAGATGATTGAATTATAAATTTTTCCAATCTCTCTTCGTCGCCAATTTTCTTGCCACGCGTGCAATGTCTTGGAACACTGCCCGCTAATTAGCATAATCTGTCACATTCCACCATCAGAGAGAGATGAAAGAAATTAATTTTTAATACAAAGAAGAATATTATATTTTAATAGTTCTTAATGGTAAATAAAAACTTGGGAATAAGGGCCTATAGAACCACTAACACGGATGACGTAGTGTTATAAAACTAGCTATAAAGCTATTATCTATTCTCACTTATGAGAAAACTCTACGTTTCACTAATGAGACGTAGAGGTAAAAAAAACCTTATTTATTTAAATAACAAAGATGTCACAATTAAGCTACCCAGTCAATTTTTGAAAGCTTTCTAATATTACCTACTAATGCAATACGCCTGTACCATCAGATTTACGAAGGCAGATCCGATTAGACAAATATACTGCATACTTATTGTCTGATACTTGAGATCATATGTTGCTGAAAGTATTTTAACTCTATATATATTAACATTTATATAATAAGCGTTATGTACAGCATAGTAATGTGTATAATAATTAAGTATAGATGCCTCATGACATGCAAAGAAACCCTGTTAAATTTCTAATACTTCACAGGGTTTTTTACATGTCATTCATAAGGCTTTTGTACTTAATTATAATATATTTTACTTTGCTGTACATAGCGCTTCTTATATAAATGTTAATATATATAGAGTTAAAATAAGATATTTCTCTCAGCAAGAATGATCTTAATAATAAGTAATAAGTATGTTATATATTTAGACGAACATATTGCATATTTATTGCTTATTATTAAGATCACTCAAGCTGAGAGCAATATTTTATTTTAACTCTATATATATTAACATTTATATAATAAGCGCTATGTACAGCAAAGTTATATAAATTTTAATTAATTACTATGCTGTATGAATGACATGCAGAGAAAGCTCTCTAATATTAATTATTATTGCAATATGTCTTTACCATCAGACCTACCAAGGTAAATCCGATTAGACAAACATACTGCATATTTATTGCTTATTATTGAGATCATTCATGCTGATAGAAGTATTTTATTTTAATTTTATATATTTATATATATATATATATATATATATATATATATATATATATATATATATATATATATA
>NW_022639645.1:148931-149202 GCF_010583005.1 Odontomachus brunneus
TATATATATATATATATATATATATATATATATATATATATATATATATATATATATTAACACTTATATTAGAAGCATTATGTACAGCATAGTAATGTGTATACTAATTAAGTACATATGCCTTACGCATGCCATGTAAAGAAACCCTATGAAGTCATAGAAACTTAACAGGGCATCACACATATCACAGGATGGAAATAAGGTGAAAATGGCAAATGCTATGGACGGAATTGAAGGTGAGCTTTCGCAATTTACTAGACCGGGACACGAA
>NW_022639645.1:149309-153071 GCF_010583005.1 Odontomachus brunneus
AACACGGATCGGGGAACTGACAGTTCCGGATTCGTGTCCCGGTCTAGTAAATTGCGAAAGCTCACCTTCAATTCCGTCCATAGCATTTGCCATTTTCACCTTATTTCCATCCTGTGACATGTTGTGATGCTCTGTTAAGTTTCTACGACTTCACAGGGTTTCTCTACATGGCATTCATAAGGCATATGTACTTAATTAGTATACACATTATTATGCTGTACATAATGCTTCTAATATAAGTGTTAATATATATATATATATATTATATATATTATTTTATATATATATATATTTTATATATATATACATATATATATATAATTAAAATAAAATACTTCTATCAGCATGATTGATCTCAATAATAAACAATAAATATGCAATATGTTTGTCTAATCGGATTTGCCTTGCTAGATTTGATGGTACAGACATATTGCATTAATAATTAATATTAGAGAGCTTTCTCTGCATGTCATTCATACAACATGAGTAATTAACTAAAATTTATATAACTTTGCTGTACATAGCGCTTATTATATAAACGTTAATATATATAGAGTTAAAATAAAATATTACTCTCAGCTTGAGTGATCTCAATAATAAGCAATAAGTATGCAATATGTTTGTTTAAATATATAACATACTTATTACTTATTATTAAGATCATTCTTGCTGAGAGAAGTATCTTATTTTAACTCTATATATATATTAACATTTATATAAGAAGTGCTATGTACAGCAAAGTAGAATATATTATAAATAAGTACAAAAGTCTTATGAATGCCATGTAAAGAAACCCTATGAAGTCATAGAAATTTAACAGGGTTTCTCTGCATGTCATGAGGCATCTGTACTTAATTAATATACATATTACTATGCTGTACATAGTGTTTATTACAAATATTAATATATATAGAGTTAAAATAAAATACTTGCAGCAGCACGTATGATCTCAACTAATAAATAAATATGTAATATATTTGTCTAATCGGATCTGTTTTGGTAGGTCTAATGGTACAGGCGTATTGCATTAGTAGATATTAGAGAGCTTTTAAAAATTCCTAGGTAACTTAATTGTAATATCTTGGTTATTTGAATAAATACAATTATTTTATCTTTACATAAGTGAGAATAGATAATAGCTTTATATAGCTAGTTTTATAATACTACGTTATCAAAGAAACCCTATGAAGTCGTAGAAATTTAACCGGGCATTACAACATGTTACAGGATGGAAATAAGGTAAAAATGGCAGATGTTTCGGACGGAATTGAAGGAGAGCTTTCGCAATTTACTAGACCAGAACATGGAACGGGGAACTGATAGTGCCGGGTTCGTGTCCCGGTCTAGTAAATTGCGAAAACTCTCCTTCAATTCCGTCCGTAGCATCTGCCATTTTTACCTTATTTCCATCCTGTAACATGTTGTGATGCCCTGTTAAGTTTCTACGACTTCACAGAGTTTCTCGTAATAAACATAGTTTGAGTCGGGTTTATACGTCATCCGCGTTAGTGGTTCTATAGGTTCTCATATTCCCAAGTTTTTCAATTAATTTTTACAAATTTTAACGAATTTTACCTTCTATGACGAATAAGTATTTTTTTATCTATTTATTTATGTATTGTTTCCTGAGAAAAATAATTGTATGAGTCCTTTTTTTTACTTTTATCCATCAATATTTCGTTCTCATGATGAATTGTATGGTATGCCCATGAGGAAGGAGAAGAGAAAATAGACAAGTAGAAAGTTCTCTCCGTACAGAGTTTCTTCCAAAGGTAAACGATATCTAGTTTTTTACGAATGATTTTTCGAAACTTTGCTGTACATAGGCGTTAAGGTAATGAACCGCTGTATTTATTTCGGATAATACTCTCGGCGTTTGTTCGCGATCAACGAAGTCGAAGAGATGCGCTCTCGGCTGTATCATGTATAATCGTATAAGCACTCTAGTTTACTACTGTTGCCAAGCCTAGCGGTTGGTTTAACGATCTCATCTCGAATGTAGCCATGTCTGTAAGCGCTCATAATAATAACGAGCAAGCACGTCGCACAAATCGACGTGGCCAAGATTCAGGGATGAAGAATCTATAGAACGGAGAACGCCAGTGTCGCGAGACGTGTGCATCTTTGATGTCCTTGTTTAAGGTAATGAATACAAAACGATGAATACAAAATTAACTTTACATAAAGTTTAACCTGAATCTCGATCTAAATCAATGTGAATCAGTAAGATGATAATTGATATGCATTGAAATTTAGACTGAATGTAATCCTATCATTTTGTATCTATTATTTTAACCAAGAGCGTACTTCGAAGAAAATCCGCGTCTCCTCGTAGCAATTAGCCGTTCTCCTGAGGCTCGGTTACGTCGAGACATAATCACATCCTTTTTCTATGTAGATTTAAGCTCGATACATGATGTACAAAATTATAACTTTAATAAAGTTAATCTTTTCGTCGATGGATCGATATTTTTCTCAGCTATTGCAGATATTGAAAAGTTACTTTGATTAATATGTCTCTAATTAACATCTCGGAATAGTTATCAGGACCCGCAAGACCTGAGAGATATTGTACAAGCGCAACACGGATTAGTCGTGTGTTTAACATTTAAGGAGCAATAAAAGAAAGATTATTGTAAACAGAGGAAGGTTCCTATCCGAAGAATCATTCCGGCGAATTTTTAACTCTATGACTCAAACTATGTTTATTCGCACAAAATATATATTCTTAGATACACGCTATATCTCTACAGGATATACCAGCTGTACATTAATATACATTCTAAGAACGTTTAGACACATTACACGTATCGCAACATAACATTATAATTCGCGAAATGATAAAGTTAGTAAAAGCAGGTTTGCGAAAGTAGCGGTTGTCGTTGCCGTTTTGGTAGCCAGCTGTTGTTTCCCCTTTTACCACACCATGAAACGTTGCACCTGTTCCACTACGTTGTTCCTAAGAAAAAATAATGTATTTTGCAGATTATATTGACACAAAGCAAAATTGAAAAAATTGTTAGATGTATTTGTTAAACTTTTCTTTTGTCTAAAGATATTTTGTAGCTATTTTAATATCTACCTAAGGAAGGATTTCTTGCCATTATAGAGAGAAAGCCCATAAACGGTGCAAAGAGCGACGACGACAGCTTGTCCAATAAAGTCAGACGTCATAGGGTACTTCAAGAATTCGTCATTCTTCGCCAAATTGGGGACGATCTTCATCCTACTTTCTACATTTCTATCGACGCGTGTGTTTTGCAAATTTCGTTCCCACTTAGCGGATAGTCGTTCGTAGTCTGCGATCTTGGAAAGCATCCTCTCAGCGGACAAGCTACGTGGTTCGCGATTTTGCTCGGGAACACGAGAAACTCTGACGACTTGACGAAGAGAAGTCAGTTTCGATGACGGTCCCTTGATATTCAGACTTGATGATCTCTGACGTAATTGTCTAATAATATCTCTTTTAAGAATATTTCTTAGTCTCAAATTCTCATCAATTCTTCGCTCGGACGACCTTCGCGAGTCGAGAGCAGATCGTTTCTCCAGAATCCTTCCATGAGAAGCTCGCAATTTCAGGTTTCGTTCCAGGTGACGATCTGTCATCCTGGACTCTTCGCGTGATCTGGAGCTCTCCTCGATCCTTCGCGAATCATGAGTAGATCGTTTCTCTAGAGATCTCCCACGAGAAGCTCGCAACTCCAGACTTCGTTCCAGACGACGATCTGCCATCCTGGATCCTTCGCGTAGTCTTGAGCTCTC
>NW_022639645.1:153229-153379 GCF_010583005.1 Odontomachus brunneus
TGAGCTCTCATCGATTCTTCGCTCGGACGACCGTCGCGAGTCAAGAGCAGATCGTTTCTCCAGAGTCCTTCCACGAGAAGCTCGCAACTCCAGACTTCGTTCCAGACGACGATCTGCCATCCTGGATCCTTCGCGTAGTCTTGAGCTCTC
>NW_022639645.1:153467-160281 GCF_010583005.1 Odontomachus brunneus
TCGATTCTTCGCTCGGACGACCGCCGCGAGTCAAGAGCAGATCGTTTCTCCAGAGTCCTTCCACGAGAAGCTCGCAACTCCAGACTTCGTTCCAGACGACGACCTGCCATCTTGAATCCTTCGCGTAGTCCTGAGCTCTCGTCGATTCTTCGCTCGGATGACCACCGCGAGTCAAGAGCAGATCGTTTCTCCAGAGTCCTTCCACGAGAAGCTCGCAACTCCAGACTTCGTTCCAGACGACGATCTGCCATCCTGGATCCTTCGCGTAGTCCTGAGCTCTCGTCGATTCTTCGCTCGGACGACCGCCGCGAGTCAAGAGCAGATCGTTTCTCCAGAGTCCTTCCACGAGAAGCTCGCAACTCCAGACTTCGTTCGAGGCGACGATCTGCTATTCTGGATTCTTCACGCGATCTCGAGTTTTCGTCAATTCGTCGTTCAGACGATCTTCGTGAATCAGGTTGTGCTGAATCCGCAACAATTCGTCGTACTGCAACACGTTCATGAGATTTTTTCAGGATTCTTTTGCGAGATACTCGCCTTTCCGGTACTCTCTCAGGTACTCGTCGTTCAAAGCCTCTTTCCAAGCTTCGAGATCTCTGAGAGACGGCCCTTTCTCGACGCTCCATGACCAGACTTCGTCGTTCCGAAGAATCGCGCGTCTCGCGGTCAGGACTTGTCGAGTCTCTGGTCCTCGAAAGTTCTCGTCGATCCACCGAATGAGGATCGAGTGAACGAGAGGATCGAACGAGCCTCTCCCTTTGTTCTCGACTCGTGATCTCCCTAAAATTATAACGCGATCGTTCTTCCCGCACGAAATCGACTTCAGAATTCTTCCTACTCGCTACGTTTTGGCGAGAATCGCGCGCATTCGCGATCCTCTGCGAACGATTGAGTCTACCACGATGTAAGTCTTCGGGCGAAGTTCGCGACGGAACTCGATCGAGAGATCTCCGATCGGGAAACCGATTTTCTATTTTTCGGCGCTCCACGAGATCCATCTCATGACGTGTCAAGGATCTACGCTCAAAGGACAATCTACGCTCCCTGGATCTCTCATCGTTGGACTCTACCGATTTTACTCGCCTATTGAACGTTTCTCGAGCAAGATCATTTGCACGTTCCATCAATCGAGACAGAGATCGACGGTCGTCGGATCTAGCGAGGTCTTTACGAGAATCTCTGGTAGCAACTAAAGATCGCGATCTACGTTCTTGGTTTGCAGCGCGATCTAGAAGAGCACGACGATTCTCCAAAGATCGTTCTCGGTTTCGACGGTCCAAATTATTGTTATGATCAGTATTTTTTCCTACAATTTTCACTGAGCGAGCCAAGAGACTTCTGCGATCTTCACGGCGTTCGGCAGATCGGGATTTACGTTCGCGCATCTCGGATCGTTGATCAACGCGATGTGCCGAATCGCGAAACTCTCGGCGATTAATTAAAGTCTCGCGCGATTCATGGCGGGTGATTTCGTCCGGAATTCGACGCTCGATCGAAAGTGCTCGGCGATCGCGATGACTGCTGTCTCGCCGGTCCAGCGATCGTTCGACATGATTTAATCGGCGGGCGACTTCATTAATTTCGCGTCGTTCTGCGGAACGCGTTCGGCGCTCCTCAGATCGATAATTCGCACTGCGATCGGCAAGACGACGGTCGAAATTGAATGATCTCTGGTCGAAAGAACGACGATCGGTCGCTCGGCTGGGGAGATCGCGCAAATGGGACTTTCGAGATGTTGGTTCAATCGAATTCCTGACACCGCGAGATTGCGCGGTCGTCCTGAGTCGGGATTCTCGAAGTTTGTTGACGGGTTCGCTGTCAGAAGAGCGGCTCCTCCATCCTGAAAGTCTCTCGATTACTCTCAAATCTCGGTTTGTGGAAGATCGTCCTCGAGCTTCTTGCGAGGCGAGTCTGGTGGAACGATCGAGATTCAGTGATCGAGAGCGTACAGATCTTGGAGTTGTCGCTGATATTCTGGATGCGGATACCCTCGTTTCATAATCATTAACCAATTTTGCAGTCTCTTCCAACTTTGTGAACAAATATGAAGGCATTTCGGTGAAAGGATTCAAATTCGGACAGGCATCCATCCTGAAAATAGACAATCCTTTTGTGATTTTCCTAAAATTTAAACGATTTCGGAGAAGAATACTTTGTTATAACAAGTATGATTTATTATATAATAAAAAATAACTTAAAGAATTTCAGATTTCTTAAAAAATGTCACGTAACGTAAGATATTATATTATAAAATGTATACTATTTTACTTGGGACTAAGTATCTATAATTAAGCTTAGAGAAAAAGGAATAATTTTTCTTTCATACTCATGAGGAGCCCGATGCTCGAGTTCAGGCCCTGCCAGACTGCCGGCATGTCCCTCCCTGTCCCTAGATACCAGTCCCAACGTCAGACACGCCAACGATACTATCAGAAGTCCAATGTACTGCCAGGATCGCACAGGCAACACCATGTGACGTGTACGTCGCATCCTATCTTAAAATATTACCTCGGTTAATGTTAATTAAGTAAGTAGAAACAAATTTCACGAAAAAAAATTGAAGCATTTCACGTTTCTAAGACGTTGAAGAGGAAATGTTACCGCGAAACTGGGAGCGAGACAGTTCGCGTTGAGATTTCACCTTCGAGAAGTTACGTATCGATGAGAAAAGTCATACCTGAGAAACTCGAGATCGCCGTGAACAAGTTCTTGAGTACTCTTCGAACAGCTTTGCGGGTTTTCACAAGAAGATGCTCTTCCTCGGTGCTCCAGAGAACTGCTGACGCCGAACGTCCCGAGGGACTGGCTTTTATACCCACGGGATTCGCGTGGTAATTCGATGGAAACGCAATTCACCGCTTATCAGCGACGACCACATGGTGCCCCATACGCCAGCGCGACAGGATCGCTGTGAACAAAGCGCGGGCGAGCAGTGTTGCGAGCGGAAAGATTGGAAAATTGCTGCTCGTTCGGGTTAACCAACAGGAAAATTGCGAACCGGACTATCGACATGCGGCGGTCGCACGTGTGTTACGTGGGTGGTGCTTTTTAAAATCGCGTTAGAGTTCAATTCCGGAGAATCTGGACCGTGGCTCAATAGCACGGTCGAGTGCGATTTGTCTCGAAATAAACCCGATTGGAAGAAGTATCGGTCAATCCGTAAATAATCTCACGCATTTATAATTCCAAATTTAAATAATAAAAACAAACATTTAAAGATAACGGGGACTATCAGTAATATAATCGTTAGCATTGAACGTAACTCCATTTTTATTTACTGTAATATCTTTTTCTTTAATCTCTCTTTCTTTCTGCCTTCTTAAATTTATTATGTCATTTAAAATCAGAATTTGTCAATCAATTAAAACTTATTGCATATAATCGTGTGTTATACTGAAAGTATATTTAGTCGCAAATTGATTATTCTACCTTGAAAAGAAATATATAAACAAGTTTATGAAATTAGAAAATACACACCATATAAAAAAGTTGATTGATTTTAATGTAAAGTTCGATAAAGACGATAAAGCGAAAAAGTGTCAAGGCTGATTACACTGTTTACAGACATTTATTGTTTATACAAAACACGCAGTACAAAATGCTAACGGAAGGGTGTATTGTGTACATCTTATAAATATATACGCATCGTTAAAATTAAATCAATGTATTTACATTATATTATATTATATTATATTATATTATATATTTTTATACTTTTATATATATATATATATGCTTAAAGAGAATTCGTGACGAAAATTTTTTTACGAAAAACTGTCGCCTCCTTGCGCGGGAAAGCTGTCCCGCTAATACCTAATACTAGAAGAACCCTCCGGATCCGTTTCATACGATCGGAGTTAGTTCGAGGAAATTACCCGTTTACCGGGTTGCTCGTTAATAAATTAATCAGGGGTAGTTTCACAAGGTACGAAAATATACAGGGGACACATGTGACGTAGAGAACTGTTCCATCGTATTCGTGTAATCGACAGCGACGAATCGCATTAATCATGCAACGCTCATTCACCGACTGTCTCTGACTATTCGCATGGGCCTTCTTAGAACATGAAGACCGATAATACACTGACAATAGTGACCAGGTGCATCACGATAATGTGAGAAGCTCCAGCAGAGCCGGAGATCTCGCAGGTCGTGTCGTTTACTTCCGGTAGCGCTATGAATTTGGGGAAGGTCTGAATGTCTGCTGGCTGTGGAAGGATCAATGGAGAAGATTAATACAAATTAACGATACAAATAACAGTAAATACAATAGGATCAATAACAAATTAAAATGAAAGTTGCATAAAAATTCAATATCTAATATCATAAATATTCAATAACTTTGATATTTAATTGTTCAATATTTGTTTTTTTTCTTTCAAACGTACTGAGAGAAAAATGCATGATATTTGGAACTATAATGGCATAGTAAAAAGATTATAGTTAGGAATATCATTTTTATAGTAAATGTTACCGTAATATTTGTAATATTTACAATATAATCATAGTATAACTGACCCGTATAAAATTTTTACCAAGAATTATAATTATTTGAAATAAAAAATATAGTAAGGTAGCAAATATTGAGTGATAAGAGAAATTAACTGTTTTATATAGTCAATACAATTGGAATATTTGGCAAATATAAAATATAGTGAGATTATAGTTATTCCAACTATTTTTTCTCTCAGTGCGATAGCGATTTTAATTCCAACTTGGAATAAGTGAATTAATTAATCGTGAGAGATCTTACCAGCGCTAATTTGTCGTCCCTTTTTCTGCAAAACGTCATATGTCTGCCTTGATAAAGATTTGTTTCTATCGATCTCGCCAACAGTTCGTCCGTCCATGCCAAAGCCAGAATGTGTTGCGCCATAGTTCGATCTGGAAATTGAAGGAATTGTTAGTTAGAACAGTGTTTGTAATTATTTGAATTTTCGAGCCGATCCTTGAAGTTACATCTACTTTCTTTTTCGTGTTTCTTTCGCTCATCGGTCGAGCGACTCGCGACTTAATATCGTGGCGTTTAGCTTCAGGATCGTCAACTTCATAAAACCTGCACGGTGCTTCCTAATTTCTGAAAAGTTCTTATTATGTATGTTATTTCCATATAATATTATGTTTCTATCTACGTTACCGACATATTTGTATTATTATAATCACAATAATGGAACATTAATTTCAATTTTGAAATTTTCAATGAGAATTTTTCAGAAATTAAGAAGAATCCCGCACGCGTCTTATGAAATTGACGATCCTGAAGTTATGCCACAATTAGCCGCGAGACTCGACGGATGAGCGGAAGAGGCAAGGGGAAGAAACTAAACGTAGATCTTGAAAGTTGATTCTCAGAAAGTGCAAATAATTCTGAACACCAAATTAAAACATTCAAGATATAAGCGTTGATGCGTAAAAAAATATTTTGAATTTGTTCATAAATATTCTTATTGTTTGATTGTAATTAATTATTTTATAATTACTTTGGAACTCCGGTGGCTCCTCAATGACAAGTTGCGTGAAGACGTTGTCGGTCTCGCGCTTCTCTGAGTAATCCCTCATCGCTTTTAATGCGGACATAGTTTCTCTAATGACGGTTTCGTTATTCCTGCCTACAACCCTCGCGGTACTCTCCGCGGAGATTTGATGGCTAGTCGACAAGGAATCCGTTCTGAAATTGTTAATAAAAAATGTATTGCACTAGATAGTTTCAACTAAACAATAAAATTTACTTCATACACATATTTTGAATAAAACAATATTATATTCTGTATATGTATATTATAAATATCTTCTAAGTTTCTTATATATCAATCTAATATTAAACAATATAAAGAAAATAGGAATTCATATATTTCATAATGACTGTAACTATCGTAATATTGTGTAAAAATAAACTTTCGAGAGAAATTCAGATATAATTTTTTTTTCACATTTTTCATAAAATTAATGAAAGTAGATCTAAGCAGTTTAGTTGATGTTATTGAATTATCTTAAGGATATTATATCTTGTAAGATAACTCACCCCAACGTTAGGAAGAGTTTCTCCAACTCGTCCATCGACATTCCTTTGAAACTGACCACACCGAGAGTCTTGAAAAGATCCTTAACAGGTGTCATACTGTAACAGCCGGCTAGAGGTGTCTTGGGATAATGCACAACAAACGCCAGGCACATCTCCTGTGAGGCCGCGTAACCACCTAAGGTCGGCGTCTTCCTATCCAAAGTGCCGTAGACGCATTCTGCGACGAGCTCGTCGCCAGGCAATACTTTCACTTCCTTCTCCAGAGTGTGAGACTGCTGATAGTCGAAATCGAAATGATTATCCTGGACTATCCTTGGCAGTTCTCTCCCTTGACGAATATGCTTCAAACTGAGACGCCGCCCGGCCAGATGCGAGTGCAGAACGACTGATATGACATTAATCCCGTCTTCGGGGAACATCTAGAAAGAATAATTGACTTATATAATTTAAAAAATTCCCCGTGTATGTGTGTGTATATACAGTGTGTCCCATAAGTTCGGCAACGGCAAGAAAACTCGGCGGGGGAGCATTTTAGAGAAAAATGTTTCCAATAAAAGTTGTAAGGCTTAAAAAGTCGCATTTAATGACAGTAGTTATTTGACCCAAGATGACGTCGCCAAGGTCAGGACAAGGTCAACTTTGCTTTTTTAAATAGAAATACATATTTTTTATTACGGGATTTTATTCTACGTAAAAAAGAAAACAACTTTTGCTTGAAAAAATTTTTTATACGACCTCTATTTTCTAAGATATTTACGTAAATATCTACAAAATTATTGGTTTCAATAATTT
>NW_022639645.1:164853-214353 GCF_010583005.1 Odontomachus brunneus
ATACGACCTCTATTTTCTAAGATATTTACGTAAATATCTACAAAATTATTGGTTTCAATAATTTTTTACTTGAATTCTATTAACTTTACCGAAAAATATTAAGAAATAAAAATTGCTTATTTTGTTTTCAAAGAGCTCTGAGAATTTTTTCAGAATTTTGTGTTAACTTTTTAGTACTTCAAGAAAATGCAAGAAAATGCAGTACTAAAAAATTAATATAAAATTCTGAAAAAATTCTCAGAGCTCTATGATAACAAAATAAATAATTTTTATCTCTTGATATTTTTCGGTAAAGTTGGTAGAATTCAAGTAAAAAATTATTGAAACCAATAATTTTGTAGATATTTACGTAAATATCTTAGAAAATAGAGGTCGTATAAAAAATGTTTTTAAACAAAAGTTATTTGCTTTTTCACGTAGAATAAAATGCCGTAATAAAAAATATATATTTCTATCTAAAAAAGCAAAGTTGACCTTGTCCTGACCTTGGCGACGTCATCTTAGGTTAAATAACTACTGTCATTAAATGCGACTTTTTAAGCCTTACAACTTTTATTCGAAACATTTTTCTCTAAAATGTTCTCCCGCCGAGTTTTCTTGCCGTTGCCGAACTTATGGGACACACTGTATATGTATGTATGTATTGTAAAAAGTATGTGTTGAGGCGTTTTAGAATAAACAAAAAAGTATACATAAAATCAAAATGACGTTTGTGAAAAATCATGATGTATTTCTCTTAGTGTCTGAGTAATTTAATTTAAATAATATGATGCGTGAGTCTTCGATTACCGTGTTGGTGCAATGAGGAGTGCAATATCCGGCGGTGGCGTATGCCTTCTGCCTCGGGGGTACCAGATGAAGGGGGCTCACCGCCACGCCGGCCACGAGGATGCCCGCTTCCTGAGGACGGAGCTCCGAAGTTAAGTGAAGTCTTACGCCGCTGCTGTCGTTCACCTCCCTCTTGTGCGGATTATTATAGTGAATTTCCAGCATGTAATACGTGTTATTGCTGTGCACTGCTACGGGTATACCGACGTGTTCCGGCAGCCATTCGCCTACGACGAGTAAAATACAGGTTATTCCGTTGAAGAAAAGAGGCCGTTGTACAAAATAGATTTTGTTCTTTCTTTAAATTACGCGATTCGCCGCGGCGAATTGGAAGATCTCCTCGTATATCTTTTGACGATACGAAATATCTTATGGATGTGCTCGAACATTGCGCTGTACCTTTGGATTTTGCCTTCAGGAAATCGCTGCCCGCCAAAATGCACGCCACGGAGAATCGACTATTTCGAGACTTTGTCTTCGTTTCGTAGATAATTTACCTTTACTGCCGCGGGCCCAGGCGAGGACGGGCTGCATACACGTTTCCCATTCCGTAGGCATCGGGCTCCTCGAGCTGTAGCAAGGAGCGCCGGCCAACTTGGTCTGGGGACTAAGGATCGTCGACGTCGACGCGCATTCATACAGGATCATATGGTGGACCAGGTCCTCGTTGGCCTTCTCCACAAGCGGAGTATACTGAAATCCATAAATAATGCAGGTAACGTCGTGAAAATCGCGAAGTAAGTTCACCCCTTCAATTGTCCCGATTTTCGAAAGCTATGTGAAAAAAATTCTTTTGTCTTTATTCAATTCTCATAAGAAGTCTGATTATTAAAAGGAAAATAGAAAGTTCTCGCGTTAGTAATGTAAAAAAATACACGATGCTGTTTATTTTATTATAATAAAAATAATTAATTCTTCGAAAGTGGATAATTCCGTTTTCCATTTTATTTGACAAATATGACAAACTCTGCACAAACCAAGTATCTTTTCCCAAATATCTCACGGAAAAATTCTTTCAGTCTTTCGCCGGGAGAATTATGTTTCAGGACTGTCAATCTGCACAAAGTCTGAACGGGCTTGGGTTGAGATTTTTCACGGAGGGATCCTGGGAACGGGATGATCCTTTCTCCCGCGCGATCCCATTGACAGTCCGCGAGCGTTTCGGAACACGCGGTGACATCATTCCGGGGCTCTTCTTTATTCTAATGACGCGCGTCTACGCTGCGCGACGTCCGGCATGAATGACCGTGATTCGTGAAGCACATACGAATAAGGCCCAACCTTTGCATTCCATCAGCCCAGCGCCCGGCTCGCTCACGAGACACGGAGTATTTCTCAAGAGGTTTACGTCCACTCGAGAAACCTGTTAGCGAGAATTTGCATCGTCGTTTACTTACCCCTATCATGTGGTGCTTCTGATCCAGGGGAGATTGGAAGATCTTGCACCAGTATGTGGTGTCCATTTTGGACGAAACTGAGAACTGCAGGACAAGAATATTATTAGTTGACGCGATTCGCCGGCGATCAGTCGAGAAAATTGGCGGAGAAACATTCAGACTTGAATGGAAAGTCGTAAGGGGAAAGAAAGAGAGAGAATTGATTAAGTTTTTATTCTATTTCTCTCATACTCACACTAGACGGACAGAAATACATTTTCATTCATTCATTCATTCAAACGGGAACAACAGAGGCGGATCTTCATTTACCATCGACTACTTCAGTTCTAGCTTTGCAACCAGGATATCTCCAAGGAGCTACACTGAGAGAAAAATGATTGACATTTGTAACTATAATCATATAGAGAAATAATTACTATAAATTATGGTCAAGACAATCATTTCTTAGTCAATTGTATCATAATTTTAATGATAATAACCTTGTATGTATGTTACTACTATTATTTTTGCTTTGGAACAACCAAAAAATATAGTTGAACCCAATTTGGTACCAACTATATTTTTTGGTTATTCCAACGCGAAGATAGTAGTAGTAACATGCATATAAGGTTATTATCACTAAAATTATAGTGCAATTGACTAAAAAATGGTTGTCTTGGTCATAATTTATAGTAATTATTTCTCTATATAATTATAGCAACAAATACCAAACATGTTTCTCTCAGTGTATAATTCATCATATCGCCAAACCAACGAATGAAATCAGTTTTTTAAAGCTGCCGCTGATAAGACAAAAATATCGGAGGTAGGTTTCAGGAGTTTATTAGAGAGACTCTCTTTTACCTGGCTGAACTTTACATCCCAATGCAGTCTGTTTCGCGTTTGTGGCGGTGGTGGATGGGTCGCGGCTGTCTTCAGTCTCAGGGCCCTACCGCCCCGTTTCTTGCCGTGCCAGACCGCCGTGTTCAATTCCGGATCGTTCTGATGTAAGGCCCACAGCACCCTGATGGTATCTCCCTGAGATCATCGAACCTCGTCATTGAAAGCGACTCTCTCTCTTTCCCCCTCTCGACCGGAACATTGTCTCTCGCGAGTATTAACGAGCGGGATTTACAGCGTTTTAATTTTCTCGTTTTTTTCCCTTGTCTTTTTTAATACTTTGCACGACGGGGCAGAAATACGCGAGATATTATCTCGCAGGGATTATGGTGGCATGACTGCAGTTAGGATCGGATACGTTGATTGCTGGAGGGTTGCGCGAAAGGGGGCAGACGGCATGCTAAACGCCTAAATACCGCCGCGGGAATTCGAGACAGCGAGGCCCGAGGGCCTCTTAAAGCCGCGGGGCCCCTGCTCGCCGGGCATAAATCGAAAGAGGGTTCTCTCCGCGAATTCTACGGAGCCGCGGCGGTTATACAGTAAATCTTCCGGCCCCGGTCCTCCGTCTCTCTTCCTCGCTCGTCCTCCTGTCCTCCCAGACCTCTCAAGGACCCCCATGTTCGGCCCCGGTACGCCGCAGCGAGATGTATACAGCGGGTTTGCTTTCTTTGCACGCGTTTTAATTACAGAGTAGCGGATTAGAGGTCGGAAGGTAATTTGGCGTTAGTGAGGCGCGATAAATTTCCGGCTCTTGCTGCGTTAATGCGCTCGCGAATCGCCATCCGGCGTCCGAGAGTGGCTCCTTTCAATTACGCGTAATATTATTGAGAGACCCCCAGAGGGTTGAGATCCGCGAGATTTATTCTCAGCCAGGATTGACGCTCGGAACAAACCCTCGTGCTTTTCAACCGCGGCAGGTTTTAATTCAACTCGACTCGTGCAATCTTTCATTCTTATCACGTTCGATTTAGATGTTCACGACGATTATTTATACACGGCGGGACGAGTAACATCGTACTCATCACATGACTGTCTCTACGGGAAATTGTTTATTTGGACGATAAAAAATCGGGAGTCATAAAATTGAGTTTATCAGTAATGATAAATATTAAAGCAATTGTCGTGTGAAAATGCGCATTTTGGAATTGCAATACTCACCGTAAGATGATGATCCTGTGGATCGCAAGTATGCCACTTCCTGGAGAACGTCACGATGGTGTGAGTTCCATTTTGCGAGCCAGAACGTACTCGAACGTCCTGGGACGTGTCAGTAACTGGCGCTGCTTTCGGCTCCTCGGTACCATGCGAATCCTGGAACACAAAGGGACAGAGAGAGACGTTAGAATCGTCGAGGGGGTTCAACGTACCCGTCGAAGCGGGGCCTGCGGGCCCCGAAACTCGCTCCTCGTCGGTATTGGACGAGATCGAGGGAGGTTTATCGGGTCAGATGAGCGCCAGGTGTTCTCTGACATCGAACTGGGACTCCTCCGGTCCTTCTGTCCGGCGCAATTTGTCTCTCCGTCCTTACCTACTTTCTCTTTTACTTCGCCAACAGCACAGCGACGTATACGTTATCCTTCGTTACCGTCGCCGCCGCCGCCTTTCATTCGCCCCATTTTAATAGCGTGACGTGACCTGACGTACAGTCGCACTTTGATCGTCACAATGGAGAGGATGTGCTGATGCCAATCTCTACAAGCTCATTCACGTCGCGATTATACAGCGCGTTTTGTACACGAGTTCTTCGACCTACTCGAAATCGATTATCCCTCTACATAAAAATGTGCCGAGTCGTTACCAATCCGTGCTTACAAGTCGCGAGCTGTTTCAAGTAGCCAATTTGATCCTGAGACAAGAAAAAAGTCGACATAATTAAAAATAAAAACTTACTCGCAATTAACTAATAGAGTCGAAATTTAATGCAAGATCAACAAATACTATGATACATGTTAAAAAATTCTCAAGTCAACGATATGCACGCGATCTTTTCTCTCCATCTGCCGCTAATGTTCTGCCGAGGAAAAATCGATGTCGAATTCGCCGGAGAATCGTGGTGGGCATCCTACGTGCGGTTCTGAAGGACAAGATCACCACTACCATCACCACCGTCACCGACTTGAATTTCGCCCTAGCCTGGCGATAAGATGTTGCGCGCCTTAAGAAATAAAAAAAGAGCGAAAAGAAAGAAAAAGAGGAAAAGAAACAGAAGAAGAGAAAAAGTAAAGAAAGAAATGATTTCCCAGCTGCCGCGGTAGCACGCGAATCGCCGAAAGGAGGCCGCGGGCGTTTGGGTCCGTTGGGCCCCCGTCACGGTGAGGCGCGCTGACGTTCGGCGGGGCGAGGCGCGGGACGGTGAGGCCCTGAAGGGAAGTCCCCTTCCTGCTCGTAATGAATCCAAATAATTGCCGGAGCGTCGTCATGCCCGGCGAGGTACTGCATGCGCCACGTAACGAGCACGTGCAGAAAGGAAATAGTAATAAGCGCGTCTCGAAACGTCGCTAGGAACCGATGGCAGTGGCGAGCAAAATGGGGTGAACGCGCGAGTAAGAGGGGCGATGCTCATTAACGTGTAAAGGCCTTACAAAGTTCTCTCGCCGTTCTTGCATCTCGGTTCTGCGTGAGTCGCTGCGAAATTACACATTCTCGCTTTGCTAATCACCCCCGCGTCGAGATTTTATTCGCCCTGTTGTGTGCTTACTGTTGTGGACGTACGGCTAACGTCTCAGTTGCCTCTTTCGAGCTTAACACCAGAGAATCAATATAGGACTTTTCGCATGAATGTCACAACCCAAGTTGAAATTTTGATCCTACTCTCTACTACAACACATTCCATCTAACATCTATTTTGATATTCTGAAGCCTATATCAACCTCTTTTAATTCCATTTAACCTACTAATTCTGCCGAGAGGTAAAGAGGTTCAGAATCTGCAAGTGGCACATTGTTTTCTACCATTTAGAGACGCTAAGTAGGACTTCAGTTTCCACCCAGACAGCATAATGTCAAAAATCGGGTCATAAGACTTCTTTAAGACATCTTTAAGAAATCTTTAAGACAAGTTTATAAAGTCTTATCTTAAAGATGTCTTAAAGACGTCCTCAAGACGTCTTATGACTCGATTTTGGACATCTGTGCTGTCTGAGCATGTATATTAAATATACCCTGATCCTTCAGAACATACAGATGTTAGAAAGTTCAGGTCGAAAATAGGGTTAAAATTTTAACTCGAGAATACACAAGTTTTCTACACGATCATTTAATGTAAAAAGCTTTAAATCTTTCGTAACCGAGAAAGTGGATCGCTCTTGCTCCCTACATTGTGTGTTACACGTCGCGCATGGAAATTCAAGAAATGAACGGTGTGAGAACTTATCCGACTGTGAGAGTAGCTTTCGATCTTGGAGCGCGATAAACGGGCTTTTAATTACAATCAGTTTGGTTCGCCAGGAACAACCGGTTGGGTGTCATAATAATAGGCGTGCATAAATCAGCCCGGAAGGCCGCGAGAATCCTTCTTCCCTTTTTTTTTTTATCTCGATCAACGGAGCCGCTTCTCGCTATTTCGTGGGGTTCAAATGCGTTCTCATGAAGTTCGCGACGGTGTTTCTCATGGCACCCGGATATTCTCATCTCCATCGTCGGATCGTCCAATTAGCACGGGCTTGACTCGGTTGTTCGGCGATTGAAAAGACCCCGCGACTCCGAGGAAGCTTTTTTCTCTAATTAACTTATTCGATCGTTATCCGAAGGGGCACGTTACAGAGCGTCGCGTATTTGCCCTCGAAGAACATTCCCGTTGTAATAACGCGCGGGATATACTCCATCCGTGGGCAATCTCCGTGCGAATTTATCGGCAACAGATTTCAAACACGTTCGGGCGGTTCCGAGCGCGAACGTGTGTCTGAGAACCAGTTGGGTGTCTCTACGACGACTCTAGGAAAAGCCGGTTAAAGGGAGGAAGAGAAAAAAGGGAAAACGCAAGGGAAGAGGGAAGAAAAAGAGGATAAAAAAGAAAACACTCTCGATTCCCACGGTGGATTATCCGGGCCTGCGCTGCGGGGCGAAAAGCGCCGCGGAGAGCGGCTCGATCGTTAGACGAAAGATTATGCAAACGATCCGCGAGCTACGAGCCGGCTCGCTCGAGAGCGAGACACCTGATTTTCTGCGACTCCGGTGAGTCACGACGGCCGACAACGAGGAAGTCGCTGTATACGCGCGTCTCGTGGCCTCGATTTAGGAACAGGTTTCGTCGGCGTAACGAATGTGCCGTCAACGGTGTCATTACCGTAATCCCAACTGCGAATAACCGCGCTACGGTACGATATTCTATGAGAAAGAGAAAGAGAGAAAGAGAGAGAGAGAGAAAGAGCCGATATTTAAAGCTCGTTAGGCTCGTACTGATGCCGAATCAAATGGACGACTTCATCGTAGATGACGGTGAACGCGGGAGAAAACGAACGGTTCGATAAGACGCGGAATCGATCGGCGTCTCCTTCGCAGGACATCGAGGAACGTCGATCCAGCACAACAAGCGCGCACGTTCCGCGCGCGGAAAATTAATTCGGCGGATGTGATGTCACGGATCGGTACGCTTCCTGCGCGAGAACTTACTCAGAGACTCCTCGACTGGCGTCACACGCGAGTTCTGCTCGCGCGAGGCGTTCCCAGGACGAATGAGGATATGAATCCTTGAGCGGCGACACGGACCTTCCACCTGTGAGACATTCTTTCTCACCGCATATCTAATCAATTTCTTAGACTCGCGAGAAGTACCTCCGCGCACGAGTGCCATGTGTGTAAATCGCTAGATAAGTGTAATTGCTAGGACACCTTTCCAAAATGCTCCTGTATGTATGCAGTATGTGAGAACCGTAATTCCTCTAACTCTCCGTGTACAATCATATTTTTGAGGGATGTACAATCTGGGTCTGTCTGACTCGCAATTTTCAACCCACTGCTATAACTTTGCTGAAAATCAATATTTTGTCTCAGAGATATGCACTAAGAAAGAAATGTTTGAAAATTTGTAAGATATAAAATTTATTTCTGCGAAATGAACTTTTATCTCAAAAAGTATTTTCTTCACAGCGTAGAAAAGTCTCAACTATAAGATAGTAGTATAATTAAATTAAAATTTGCAAACAGATTTGTGCTGTTTTAAAACTTTTCCGAACTCTTAATGAAAATTGGTGAGTTGGTCAGATATTTGTCTCACAGACTCAACATTAGAGGGTTAAAGTTTCCAACTTGTGATAAGATACCGTATCCCTTCGTCCGTTGGACTATAAAGTACTCATCGCGATTTAAATCGATTATCTAGATTTGAAGCTTTGGAAGAATAGCAAAGGTCGGGACGTATCCCCGATTTTTAGGATTTTTCCCAAACTTTTCCCAAGGTCAAGGTCCCACGCCGCACAATGAAAAGTCTCAGAAAAATACGGCCGTTGCGAGACACATTGGGACCCTGGGAAACGGTCCCGCAATCACGGTCAGGCATATTTTGTGGAACGTCGTTCGATCAATGTAACGATGTGTCCGCCAAAAAAATAAGAAAAAGCTAAATCGTGCGCCGCTTTGTGTCCGCGACAAGCTACGAAGACGGTTCCCATGGATCTTATGGTCCTGGAGAAGAAGGAAGGAATTTCTCCGAAGAGGCGCCACTAGAAGAAGGATACTCGCCAGGTGTTTTGGAGGTAGTCTCTCTATCTTTCCTTCTCTCTCTCTTTCTCTCTCCCCCTCTCTCTCTCCCCCTCTCTCTCTCTCTCTCTCTCTCTCTCTGTTTCTCTCTGTCTCTCTCTCTCTATTTATCTATCTGTCTATCTTCCTCTGTTACTTGCACTTCTTAACATGTATATGTATATGTACGTGTGTGTGCATTTGGGTCGCCTTCCTTTTACCCTTCTCCTCTCTCCTACACCTCTGTCTTCTTTCGCTCGGCTCACTTCTTCGGGTTCCTTCGCTAACTGCAGCTTTCTCCTTCTCACTTCTACTGGACTCACTGGAGAAACCAACCGTACCATCCGTCCCTCTCTGCTTTCTTTCTCTCCTTCACATATTCTGCACCTCTCGCTCTTTTTCCTGCCCTGGCCGCCGCTCCTTTTTGCCACCTGGCAGAAACAGCAGCTGGTAGCGGCGGCTAGCTCCTCAGGGAAGCATAAAGGAGGCATAAACTCTCCTTGTCCTTCGGGAACCCCGGGGAATCGGTTTGGTGATTGCCGGCAAATTTCGCGCGACACGCTCGCGGATTTATCGTTGCATTTGTGTCGACTGAATGCAGGTGGCATACTTTAGTCGCTATATATTGCAGAGATACAACACACTTATCTGACTTTTGAAATGTATTCATGTGCAAGGACTTTTGAAATGTATTCATGCGCAAGGACTTTTGAAATGTATTCATGTGCTAAGGACATAATTAAAAAGAAAGAAGATGAAGAGAGAGAGAAAGGGAGATCCAATATCTTTTATCTTTTTTAACTTGTTATTTAAAGCCAAACTACTTTATCTTGCAAGTAATGGATCAATCAATAAGTTCGATTTCTGAGACAAACTTGCTATTATTGCATTCAATAGAAATGAATTATTCATCAATCAAGCGATTGTCTTCGTTAAGAGAATGTACTGAAATTTGAAAAGTGAGACAAATGCACGCTTTCAATATTTCTGTTTTTCAGCAAAATATCATTTAGCATTGAATAGAAATAAATTATTCATTACCCAAGCAATCATTATCCTCATCTGTCAATTTCGCCAACGTTTTGAAAGCATTCTTCTCCCCGACACGGAAGGCGACCGGTTTACCGTCGAAGGAAGCAAAAAAATCGAGTCGATCTTTTCGACTGACCCAGTGGTAATTGTTTTCGAACTTTTAGTCGCGATTCCGGCCTGATTCTTATGTGTCGCGTCGTCTCGCGGGGAGCGCCGCACGCGTAATTACGCGTAATTACGCGCGGCGAGTCGTTAGAGCTCATCGCGGCCGGTTTTACGAGCGGTTATACGGAATAATAATCAACGAATTAAAATGCGGTGGAAAGCCCTCTTCGCCGAGGGAACGCCCGCACGCACGGGGGAACATGCGTCCCCCGCAATTTGCTCGGCGAGCCGCTCAACGATTCCCGCGGTTAATACTTTAATCGCACGTGGAATTTCTGATCTTACCGGTCGCGCCGATCGGCGCAAAAGTCGCGTCGCACTAAAAAGGTCGCCGGTCAGGGCCTGACCCGACGGTAACGGCGGTTGAAGTTTCGCATTTAGGGTTGTCTGTTTCTTGCGCGCGATTATTACAGCTTCCACTTAAGAGGTTCGCGCGATTAAATTAACTTGTCGCGCCGAGTGAAAATTGAAATCAAGTTATTTTAATTCGATAATAGTTAACAAATATTGTTCAGCTGGCAAAATAAATTGAAGACATTTTGAGAAGAAATTACTGTTAGCGAAGCAATAATTTGGTCCCTGGCGCGAATCATCGGAAATTACGGGACTTTTAATTATGGGAATTTTATTTAACAACACTGCGCATAAAGTAGTCGAACTGCGAGATTTCGGGACCTCGAAATGCTCCGCAAACCTAGACAAGCCTCATTAGAATACGATGGGGCTTCTGCGAACCAGTTTCGCGCCGGTTCGACCGCTAACAGCACTAATTCGCTCCCCTTTTCTGAGCGTTGTTTTCGGGCCCGCAGGCAAGGCGGGGCACGAAAAAGGGGGTCCGTAACTCATCGCGCCTCTACGTATTACCAACCGGTAACCACGACCGAAACACGTAGCAGGAAGCGAAGAGGAAGCCGGCGGGGAGTTTCTCGCGCTTCGTTCAGAACGTTAACTCCGAAGTTCATTCGGATTCGAGTTGCACTTTTAATTCGTACGATTCACGGCGGAAGCTTCCGCGATCCCGCGGACAGGAGATTCTCCCCTGTCGACTCCTTTCGATCTCTCGTACTCGGGTATGTGACACTCCTCGTGACGGGATGTTTCAGTCAGGTCTGTTCCGTCGAGAACGTGCGTGAAAAATTAATTCATTTTGCGGTATACCGTCGCGCGCGAGCAAGAGAGAGAAAACGACTCGATCTACCGCCACTGACGCCATTAATTATTTTCCCAGGGAGAAAGGGGGAAAGGAGAGAGAGAAAGAAAGAGAGAAAAAGAGGAAGAGAGATACGCGAATTTTTCCTTTTACAAGATACCGGACCTGTACGTTTCTATCTTGTAATAGCGAGCCACTTCTGCAGCAATTACTGGCAGACTGGTTTGCGGGTAGCGTAATACACCGAGCAGATATGCACTCTCGTTCAAAAACTTCAACTAGTTTGCCAGCTGGATACATCATTCAGCGTGAGAACGCGAACGGGAAGAGTGAGTACTTCTCTCGCGAGATCGGCGCGGGACACCTTGGGAGCCGACGTGCGAATGTCGCGGCGGATGTGTCGCCGCTATAATTACAAATCCCTTTCCATTAGCGTATCGCGCCGCGGGCGTGCCTCGCCCCGGGTCCTTCTTCTCGTAATCCGTCGACGGCCATCCGGTTGTTACGGCGGGTGTTGTAAAGTTATCGGAGGTCTCGCGGGACGCGCGAGCCTCTCGGATTACGAAGAAGAAGAAGAAGAAGAAGAAGGAGCAGCGGAGATCTCGCGAGGTATCGTCGCGGACGACTCTTACTCTCCTCGCGCGCGGTAAGAAACGACGACTGTCCAGGTACGCGTCCGAGGGCACGCGGGTTGGTTCCGCGCCGAGGCCGGACAAATGGCGCGTACCGGACGGTATTTTATTTGGCCCGGGTGGACCGGTTCCGCGCCGCGGCGACCGTAAATCATACGTTGGATTATGTCAGCTCGATGGCGGGAATGCTAATAAGCGCTTCGCCCTTATCCCCGTTTATCAATAACGCAGAAACCTCCTCTAGCGGCTCGCGATGTATCGACTATCCGCCGTTGATTGATTTCGCAATCGACACTTCCGTCCCCCTCCTCCTCACCTCCATCGTCCTTTCTCGCTTTCTGACCTCCGACCAGCGTTTCCGTTATATCGAGAGGTACAGCGCATTAATTGCACGTTACAGGTCTCGATCTTTGTGACCATTTAAGATCGCCGAGTACACTTAATTAAGAAGAGAAACTCGAAACGAAAAGATTTAACTGTCGCGCATGGCTAAGCATGGTTTACTGAAGATGCAATTGTTGCTATAACTAAAACTTTGGCTACTGTGTGTATGTATGTTGAAACTTATCAGTTTCATAGCTACGTATATGGCTATTGATAGTTGGTTATTTTTAGGTATTCATATATTATAATGAGATTTCGCTACCACACACAGAGTCTTGCCGCAACAGATATCTCTTTTTTTCCGTGAAGGAAGAGAGGATTCGAAGGGGGAAGATCCGCCCTCGCGAATAAAGCATAGACTTCGTAAGGCTTCGCACAGCAGAGGCACCGAAATGGAATGCACACCACCTGAGTACGGAGGCGCTAATCTTAATCCGTGAAATATTCCCGCTGATCGCGGCTGAAATCTCCTTTCGTCTCTTCTCCTCCCTCTTCGTCGCCGCAAAGAGCCGCAGTGTAATGCGTGGAACGAGATAAAGCGGCTCGAAACCACTCGGATGAACTACGACGACGACGACGATGATGAAGAAGAAGAAGAAGAAGAAGAGGAGGAGGAGGAGGAGGCGAGAAAAGGGAGCGTGATTAGTGCGAAGATGGAGCAGATAGGCAAATATCCCGGCGAATTTCTCTCCTGTGAATAACGTTTCTCCGGAACGAAACGCGATATATCGCGTACCTGGCAGCAGTAGACGACACCACCTTTCGTTGACGCCTCGCGGCGGACCCGTGATAACGTCGTAAAGTCGAACAACTATCCGATCCAACTCCAACGGGCATTTGCAGATGCAAATTACAGCTGCCGTTCGCGCTCTTCCACACCTTTCTCAAGTTGCTAATCGCGCTATTAATACACGCTACTGGCGTGACGAATTTTTATTGCACCTTGCGCCGACGGCCCTTCCATGACCGGCTTTATTATAGTCGGAGAGTTACTTTTGTAACTTTCTATCACGCGCGTTTTGTCGCTTGGATTAATTTGCATGTACAAGTCGCTGTTGAGCGACAATGACTCGTCGTTGATTTTTAACTGTTCGCGTGTACAATCGTACATTTTTGGACGTACAGTACAATCTGGGTGTCTGTCACTCTGTGTGTGGTAGCGAAGTCTCATTGTAACATACGGATACCTAAATCCAGACAATTTCGAATCATCATAACTTTGTCGAAAATTCATATTTTTGGGCAGATTTTTTCTCCAGAGATATAGAAAAGTTTTAGCTATAAGATAGTAACAAGATAAAATTAAAATTTGCAAATAGTTTCGCGCTATTTGGAAATTTTCTCGAACTCCTTAAGGCTCTTGGTTAACCTCGGTCGAAATTTTGATGCTATTTTAACGCTCTTAAGGATATTTTGCGCCTACTAGACGGTTTATAGCCTAGGTAAAACCTACTTTGATGATATTGATACTCATTAACTTCTCTTTTGAATTTTTAACTCTACCTTGTCAAAATTTTGACACTACTTTGACGCTCTTAAAAATAGTTTGAGCCTTAGATAATCTACAACCTAGGTGAAACCTATTTTGACGATATTGACATACATTTCCGAGTCGAAATTTTGACTTTATGAATTCTACACCGTAGTAGGAGTTAAGATAGCAAAGTTTAATTCTAATGATATAATTTAATAATAACTCCTATTTTGACTCTGATGATGTCTGAAATATATGCAACAAATAAAATGTATATTTTGTATGCTATTTGACGTCTCTGTTTCGTTATTTATTAAATTTTTTAAATATTTCTATAAAATATATATATTCTATGTAGAAGTTAAAGCTTTAATAGAGGTTCGCAACTGAACCTACTTTGCTTCCTAAGATCTTATTATTATAGAACCTACTTTGACGTTAAAGAAAGCGAAAGCTTTCAGACAAGGGAAATTTCAGACATCATCAGAGTCAAAGTAGGAGTAAATTATATCATTAGAATTAAACCTACTTTGTTATCTTAGCTCTACTTGGCTCCTACTACGGTGTAGAATTCAAGGTAGAATTCAACATAGGATCAAAATTTCGACTCGAGTAGTCAGGCGAGAAGTCCGCGTTGACGGTGGCGACACAGCCATCATTAGTAGGAATAAGAATTTCGTTCATCGTATGTATAAAGCGAATTATGTATGATATGTGTGTATGTGTGTAACAGCCACCTAAATTTTTCCGTCCAAATTACAGCGTTTTTATTGATTGTAGTGCTTACATATCACACATAACACAATTGCGGAAGTGTGAAAATTGTCCGAATACTATGCTTTTTGGAATATTTTAAGTATAATAATACTTTTTCTATCATATTTCGCACCGAGTCTCACAGCTGATCTCCTATCAAAATAAGCCGATTTCCACACGTATATTTTGCAGTGTGTAAAGGGATCAAAAGTGTGTTGTAAAAGTTATTTCGGGAAAAGAAACACTATCCGGAGCATTTTACGAGTGTGTAGGATTGATTGCAAGTGTCATCTTGTTAACATATCTTTTTATCTAGCAATGATTCGGACGCAAATTAGGTGTGCAATTTCTCGCTTCTGACGTCATCAACCAATATGGCCGCGGTGACTAGCCAGGAACCCTAAGAAAGTTAGTGAGCGATCGAATATTCGTTCGGGTCTTACAAACCCAACGTTATACGCGGAAGGTTAAACGACGCGACCATCATCGATCGCTGTTGACCATCCAGAGGACCCATTGAGAAATGTATTCTAGCCGTTTCTTCAGCATTCGTGTCGCGCCTTGTGAGAAAACAGCGACCGAGGATCAGCGCGGTAGAGGACGACGATGTTGAAGCAGGATTGGAAAGGTACGAAAACGTGTCGGCCGGGTGGTAGAAAACGAACAAGAGGGACCGTCCAAGATAATGAGAAAAAAATCGTGGCGAAATCGGGTAGGAGGAAGAGAAGGTGGAGGAGAAGGAGGAAGAAGAGGAAGAGGAGGAGGCCCATCCATGCATCGTTGCGCTCGACTGTCCGTCTGTCCGTCCGTCCGTCCATCCAACCGTCCTTCCGCCGTCCATCCTGGACGGCCGGTCCCTGGGACCAAAGGATGGACGGATCGCAGATTACGTGCATTTCAGATTCACTCGTGGTGGAGCGCGGCTCGAGCGGTGCTTCCCGGCGCGGTAATAAATTACGATCGTAATCGTCGTGTACGCGCGCACGCATTGTCGGTCACGATGGACGCGCCGATGGCTCGGCCGGCTTTGAAACCCTTCCTCCTTCGTCGGCTGCCGAGGCCCATTCACGAGCCCCGCCGTTGGCGAACAGGGAAACCCTCCGTCGCGTCGTCGCGAATTAATAGCGATTAATTAATTAGCCGGTGCGGCTACTTCGACCTTCGCGGATCCGCGCCGAACCTGATCGATCCCTGCGAACGCTTCAGTGTCGCGTCCTGATAGTGCGCTACGTCCGATACCCTAATTCGATCCTTTTCTTTACGTCTGTTCGCTCGTTCGCCTTTCAATGCGAACGCATATTTCACCCGCGGTCGCCCTTAATCGACCAGATCCATTAAAAGTCCCGCAACCTCCGGCCGATGTTCGGGACCCAAGAGGTGGGCATCACGTATTACGATATACACGCGGCCGGCTCGCTCACCGAGCCCGGGACTATCTATCGTATTCGTCCTTCTCGGCAGTGATGCTCAAAGATTCGCACAGCCCCCCCGCCGATGTCTGGAGGCCTTGACTGGAGCCCTTCGGCCACCTAACTTCGAGCCTGGCATACCCGGCGGGTCTACCTCACACTCTCTCATCGCTCAGCACCACATACGAGCATACATGTACACATACACACAAACACACGCGCGCGCGCGCACGCGCATAACACACATCTGACCACAAGAGAGTCCACGCACGCATCCTTATATCCACACACGCACGCGTATCCTTCTGCCGCCAGCACCTCTTGCTCCCCGGGCGTCGAATCCCGGGCGCATATAGGTGGATTTCTCGACAGCGCAACAGGTACGCATGTAGCGCGGTATTTGTCAAACGTACAAGGCGTCGTTTCACGTGTGTGGCACTGGCAACGATAACAAATTGTCGCCTCGACGGGGTTCCGGCTCGGCGGCGATTACGATCGCCGCGCGATTAAAGACACCTCGTTGTCTCGACAAAAATAGGCGATTTCGCGCGAAAGAGGGAGAGATCGAGCCGGGACTATCGCGCTCTCGCGCCCCCAGAAAGTTTCAACGCGGTTGCTTAATTGGAGAAAACCCAAAGCTGCTTTAAATCCTGTTTCTTGCCTAACAACTCATACGATTAGTGTTTATAAAAAAAAAAGGTAATCAAAATGATACGAAATTTCGGTCAATTAATCGTTTTCTCTTACAAGGAATCTTCACATTATCAATTATTAATAATACTTCAATATTACCAATCCTAGATTGTTAGTGCTAGAGTAATAGGTTCGTTATCGTCAATCTGAAGTCACTTTGACTTTCTAAATTCTTTTTTAATTTACTTTTAAACTAATCTTCCTTAATATTTTATTTTAATTATTTTTCTACGAGGGAAAATAAAGTAATACCAATCACAAATATTTTTTTAACGAAATCACAGCAAGTAATTTCAGTCTTCGAGGTATAAATATTCCAAGTGATTAACATTGACAATCAACAGTACTCGGCACGGATTTTACGGAGAGGAATTCGATGTTGATTTTTTGAGCATTTTTTCTATTAATTCCAGCCAAGGGATGAGGGATTATTCTGGTATGATGGCGCCGAGAGAGCACCTCGTTCAAATCCGTTTCATCGGCAGAGATTTATAATTCATCAACGATAAGAAGGGCACGAGGATAGGATCGATCACATACGCCGACGAAACGCACGGCGAGAGGCCGCACGGCGGTCGGACGTAAATTTATCACGACGTTATCTCGCCCATTGGAAGCACGTTCGTTAATTTTATACCGATCTTTCTCCTGAGACCCTCCTTGTTCTCTCTCTTTCCCTCTCTCCCTCTCTCTCTCCCCCCTCTCTCTCTCCCTCCTTCTCCTCTACTCTTTTGATGTTTTTTCTTCTCTCACCATTTTTTTGCTCCTTTTCAACCCCCTCGTCGTCGTCGTCGAGGGACGAGGATCAGGTAAATCGGCTCGAAAATCCGAAATTGATAGAGACCCGCGTCGGCCGTTCGTCGACGGCGAATTTGGCCCTGGAGAGATTTAGGACTCGGTCCCGCACACGTATCGCGTGACTCTCACACGCGATTCCAGGCCTCATTTCGATTCTCGAGCCGGGCGAGGAGAATCAACACTCGGGGAAGAAGGATATTCTCCTGCGCGGCGATCGCTGTCGATGCGAACGGACCCCTCGCGATAAGCAGGCATCCGATACGAATGCAATCGATTCGACTTGCGATGAGGACGAGCGGAAGAAGAGCTAGAGCGTAACCGTCACGAGGTCAACGTGTATGATGACAAGAAGTCGCCGCCGAGCTAAAATCCCAGCGTTTTTTCAGTCGGCTGTTTTAAACGGAGTGGACAAGCCAGTCACTGTCGGGAGGAATTCCACGCGATACACCGGCCGCGCGGGGTCGTCAGGCGTAATGGATATAAATTTAATTAAGATTAGGATTTCGGAGAAGCCAGCACCGGCCGGAGCAGGTTTCTGCTTAGTCCGCGCCGGGTCCTACTTCGTCGTCCCTCGTTATTTCACCTGGCATCCGATCGCCAATTAAAACTCGTCTCGCCCCGCCTTTCGACGACTTCAGTCGTCACAGAAACCATTTTCCCAATTACGCGAAGTGCATTATTATTATCATCATTATCATCGTCGAACAATCTTGTCATTGCCGTGTCGGTGATCGCGTCGAGTTTTCGCGAATTTTCGTAACCAGCCGCGTGTGTACTTTGGCAAAACAATCGGGGTACACCTGGACAAAGACGAAAACGGCCGCGACCGAGTCGCGATGTCGCGGTTAATTAACGCTTCTCATTAATACGGATCTCGCCGGCGCGATCAAGAAAGCGCGAGTGGCTCCTTCCCCCCTTCGAAAGCGATTTCGTCGTTCGAGCGAGAAGAGATGCGGCTGCGGCGGCTCGGGGTATTCGCGATACTCCTTTTGTTCCCTTCCTCACCCCTGCCGTACCTCGTCCCAGCAGCGGGGCCCCTCGCAGGTCCTTCGAGAGTTGCTGCCTCGACCTCCCTTTCTGCTCCGACCGCCTTCTTAATCTTCCTTTAATTCCCTGGCTTTCTCGCTTCTTTAGCTCCTTTTTCCTTTCGTTTCCCTTCGTTCCACCTCTTCGAGCCGTGCCTTTTCTTCTTCTTCTTCTTCTCCTCCACCACATCTTTCTCTTTCTCCTTCGCCGCGTCCTTCTCTTTGTTGTCGCCCCCTTTTTGTACCCGTCTCCCTCCGCTCCGGTGTACCGTCGGTCTTTCGCCGGCTCTTCACCAGCGAGAGATCCGCGCCGACAGGTTTCGAACTGTCTCGGATCTCGAAGAGGGGCTGCTGCGGTGCGAAACCGAGCGGTGGAGTCCGTTTCTTCGTCCTCGCGTGTTTTTTCTTCCCCCCGCGGACAATTGCCGATACTCTGTGAATCGTCGTTGAAGTCGGAGTCGTCGTCGTCATTGCCGTCGTCGGATGTGCAGAGACCAAAGCTTCGTTCAAAATTTATATAATCGTACGACTTGAAAATCTTGTCAGTTCTTCGTGCGTCAAATAAGCTGGCATAGTATACCGAGTTTCAAATTAAAAATCTTCCGTTACGATTAGTCATGTGAACATTTTTTTTCTATCCTCGCTCCGCGTACAATATTAAGTCTGTGAGATCCGAACAAATGTTTCGTCGCTCGTCAACTTTGCGTTAAAATTCTGAAAAATTTCAAAATAGCGAAAATCTATTTACAGTCTTTGATTTTATTGTTACTATCTTACAACAGAGACTCTTCTACATCTCTGAAAAAGAATGTATCCAAAAATATTGATTTTCAACAAAATTATGGTAGTTCAAAGTTTAAAGAGTCTGACAGACTTAAATTATACTGTATGTGTGTCACCAGAAATATATACGCAGATTGTAAGAAGCGGAAAGTTAATTTAATTTAATTCCTAAATGGTCGGTAAATTGTTAATTTTGGATTTCGCAATTTTGTATAATGTCCTCCGCTATTCTGACAAGCGAACATCGCGAACCCGAACTCTTTGATTTTGATACATTTTTGTAAGTATATAGAGTAAATCAATACATGAATAACGGTATATTCCATTTGTACTAATCGCTATTTAAAGGTATGATTTACACTCTCAAAGTAAAAAGGACGATCCACTTTTTTGTGTATTACTCTTAAATTAAAGGAGGTAGAAAGATTTCGAATAAAAGTAAGTTAGTATAAAAGTTTAGTAAATTTGGTAAGTTAAGTACTGTAAATTGATATAAGCATAAATAAAAAAATATCTATAAAAAAATTTTTTTATAATAAAAAAGATATTTTTTATTTATGCTTATGTCAATTTACAGCATTTAACTTACTATTAAATTTTTATTTGAAAAATTTTTTTTCTATCTCCTTTAATTTAAGAGTACATGGAGAAAAATAATTTGCTGGCTCAGCAAATTTTCTGCTGGTCTAGCAAGATATTTTATATGGACAGCAAAAAGATTTGCTAAGAGTACTAATCACTACTTGCTGGATATAATTTGCTGAATCTACAAATTATTTTGCTATAAGAACCATGATGGATTTATATAAGTAGTTGCAGTTTTGCTCCGATAGCAAATAAATTTGCTAAGGATACATTATTTTGCATCAATAGCAAATTAACATGATTGTTAGGACAAATACATTCAACAAATTTTTTCTATCCTTGCAACAAAACTACTTTTGCTCTGATAACGAATAATTTGTAAAATTAGTTACGTTAACTAAATTTTTTTGATGTTACTATGAATATGCAATAGCAACAACGAATTTGCTAAAAGAACAACATTATTTTTCTCTGTGTAATACACGAAAAAGTAGATCGTCCTTTTTACTTTGAGAGTGTAAATCATACCTTTAAATAGCGATTGGGCACAAATGGAATATACCGTTATTCATGTATTGATTTACTCTACATACTCACAAAAGTGTATTAAAATCAAAGAGTTCGGGTTCACGGTGTTCCCTTGTTGAGTAATTTTCAGTAATAATTCTGGTAAGTTGCGCTTGAATACGTGATCGGACCATTCGCACGATACGAGAGGGAGAGAGAGAAAGAGTGGTTGCGATGGATGATTCGCTGAGGAAAAGCGTCATGTCTCCGTCGAGGAGCCACACCGATTTCGCGTGATAGCGCGCATTGCATACGCAATAGAGGATAGTCCGGATGCAACGATAAGGAGTAAACGAGTCCTTCCCACGCGACGGTTCGACGACGGCGACGACGGCGATCCATTAGTCCATCTAGACCGCCGATCGCTTTATTAATCCTTGATCGCGCGTTCTCATGCCTACGCAGGTCGCTTTTTGCTACGGCCACGTTAACTCCCACCATGTCGCGGTCGTGTGAGAATAATTAGCCTTTGTGCACGGGAAGAGAAAAACTCAACTCGTGAACTGAGGTCCGTGTTGATGGTCGTTACCTGAACCTTGTGTCACATGAAATACTTGGATCTGAATTTAAAGTTAAATCTGAGTTTTTTTATTTGAATCATATGATATACGTAATATCACATGTACACTGAGAGAAAAATGTATGATATTTGGAACTATAATGGCATAGTAAAAAGATTATAGTTAGGAATATTATTTTTATAGTAAATGTCACTATAATGTTTGTAATATTTACAATATAAGCATAGTATAATTGACCCATGTAAAACTTTTATCAAGAATTATAATTATTTGAAATAAAAAGTATAGTAAGATAGCAAATATTGAATGGTAAGACAAATTAACTATGTTATATAGTCAATACAATTGGAATATTTGGCAAATATAGGTACATGTAACTATATTCCCAAAGTGTGCTTTACTATACACATAGAGTAATAAAATGGTGACTATAAATCTGTGTTCATTCTGCTATATCTTCATGTTTAGATGAACTATAAATATATGTTTGAAGCCAAAATAAACTATAAAATATAGTGAGATTATAGTTGTTCCAATTATTTTTTTCTCTCAGTGTATAATCACGATTCAGTTGAAAAACTTACATCTGATTCAAAATTCGAATTTGAGATATCTCATTTGAAATAATTTTCAAGTAACAACGAATTAATACGTTCTTGAAAATGTTGTCCAAGGATAACCAGAAAATTTGATTGTAGAAACAGAAAAATTTTTCTGTAGAAGATTTCCATTCAATCAATACAGGTAAATGTTGTCGTCATCGAGTTTTCGCTTCCCTAACCATTCCGTTGCACAAACTAAGATTTGTTCCGTGTATAAAGCGCGAGTAATAAAGAGTAATCAATTAAATAATTAAAAGTGATGGATTTCTGCATTACCTTGTGAACATTAATTGTTACAAGAACAATCGCTTCAAAAGATAAAAATAAATAATCGTAGGGAGAAGGGGGGAATCGCTTCGGTGGAAAAATCAACGCTGACCAACGCTAATGCTGAAGCATATGACGTTCAAGTCAACGATCCGTCACATTAATGATTAAAGCGCCACATTACACGAGAAATCGCCGGGAGGAATCAGCGCTTCCGTAATATAGATGTATGCTGCCGACTGACCAACGGGTCGCCGGAACTATGCAGCTCCGATACCTTTTTGTAAGGACGAGAATATCTACCTGAGCCTTTTCGAGATTTATCGATCGGATCGCGCACGCCTGTCGCCTCCGTATCGATCCGACGGCGGAATCGGGATCGACGAAATAGAAGGAAACAAAAAGAGAGACTCACCAGCAGGTTAACAGCGCCCGTGTGATCGTCTACCCAAGCGAGCAGGATGTCGGCGCCCTTCATGTAACTCTTCTCGTTGAAACCGATGCCGACGTAGCCCAACGTTCTGGCGGTGACCCTGAAAGTCACCTCCTCTTCGTCCGAGGGATCCCACTCGAGAATGACATCGCCATCCTCGTCGAGGACTTCGTACCTGGTAAACCTCGGCTTCCCGAGTTGCTTCTGCGGACTCCTCTTCGTCCTCACCGTCTCATCCTTAACACGACTCTCCGTCTCGCGCGCATCCTTGACTAGCTTGTCGACGAGAGGAAAATACTTCTTCGGCGTGCGACCCCACGACTTTGGTGGTCTCTTGAAACTGGGATCGTCGAGCACTTTCGGGTTAATCCTGTCGTTCTCGCTGATGACTTCGAACTGCGATTTCTCTTCGTTCTCCACTTCCATTTCGAGGTTCTTCGAGTCTTCCAGCGGGAGTTTCTCCGACACTCTGCTGGCCAATTCGTCGAGTTCAGCTGTTTGCTCCTGCCCGACCGGCAACTCGTCCTCAAATTCTTCTCCTCGATCTTCGATTATCATGGGTTTGTGCGGAATAATCGACTGCACTTTGTTCTCAGCGACGCTTGGTGTCGGTTTCGCAATCTCGATCAGAACCGATGCATTCGCTTCGGTAGCAACTTCGGATGTCGTCGTCGTCGGCTTCTCGAAATTGCTCGACAGTATCTCATGCTGATCAGGATCCAGATTCTCCTCCCTCTTGTTCGGAAAATCCAAGGCATCGTTCTTGTAATACATCTTCTTATGCGCCTTCCAGTACGTCAACCAATCCTCGTCGAAGTTCAAGCGCTGCTTCTTGAAGTTACCGACCCTGAGTACGGGCTCCACCTCGGTCAGGCTCCTCTTGATGCGGGAGGCCGGGTCCATGGGATGCCGTTTACCCCTGTAAAACATCGTCCTCATGGTCTCGTCCATGTGCTGGACATAGAGATCCAATAGATCGCACTTGACGGCCCAGCACACGCCCAACGTCACGATCAGCCTGAGTAGCAGCATCTTCGTCTACTTCCTGTTCCTTCTTGACTCCTCATACGACCATTTAGGCAAGTCTTATCGTTCTCTTCACTTTCGATTTCAGGGCCATCAATTTGTCTTCCTTCCACTCTTTCTCTCTCGCTTTCTTTTTATCTACCTGTCTGATTGAATATAATTAAGTACACGTCCGGCGTACATCAATTTATCACTAGCATCTTTCAGCCGTCGCACTTGAATCGAGTTCCAATCGTCTGGGAACTTTCGATGATCGATCGTCGGAATCGTCTCCTGGCAGTTTATGGAAAGGAGACAATTTCTTCTCACAAATGATAGTTTTGCCGGTTACTCGTCAGGAGGATGATTAAATGGACATCGAAATGAAGAAAGCTCGTGCTTGTTCATGCGACAAAAATAAAGACGCCCCAAGATGCAACGAGCGTTGATCTCTCTCACGTATACGTTAATTCGATTTTCGAAGCACCGGTCTCGGGAACGATCTTCCGTACATGTTGCGCGGACGACAGTTGTGCCGGGACTAATTTAAACACGCGGCTGCCGCTGCCCCTGCAGATGCTTGCAGCTGCTTACCTGGCACGGTCCCCTTCCTCAGGGCCCCAGCACAGGGACGTATTGATTCCCGTCTCGTTCTGAGACGCTTTTACGTTCGGCGGCTTTTAAACGAGCGTAAACAAAATGAAACCCCTCGATGCATCTTTTTTCCCCCTGGTCTTGGAAAATCAGGGGAGGCAAAATCGAACCCGTAAAAATACAAGATAAAATGTTCCCTCTCTCCGACAGAATTTTGAGCTGATGAGATCTGAGGAATAGGGAATAGGGAGAGGAATTTCAACAATTTTAGGATAATATTTCACATGTATATCTAATTTTGCTATCTGATTAAAATAAGAAAATTCCTAGACAAATAATGGAGACACATATTGCGGCTCTGTGCTCAAAAGTGATTCATCTACTCAAACCTGTCTCTGTTTTGAATGGTACTTTGCTCGTTACTTTTTACAGAGTTTATTAACGATTAAGTTAATTTTCCTTTCCTTTGCTTTTTGCATAAGACCGATTGCGTGCGGCTAATAGCAACGACAGCACTCACTTAGCCGCTCTGAGAGCTCCTTTTTGCGATAATTCGCGAGGATGTTACTCGGCGCGGCAACGACTGCAGCAGCAATGTCCTAGCCAAAGGACACGCGAAATCACAGTGATCGCGACGTCGTAGTCCTTCTTTAGGGTTTCGCGAACGAGCGAGTTCGGTGTCTCGAGTTTCTCGTGCGCGATAATTGCACACGAGTCCCGTACGACTCGCTGCGCTTGAACTTCTTCGTCCGCCGTTCGAACGACGTGCGTTCAATAAGGGACGCAAGAAGGATCGGTGCTTCCTGCGGAAGCGTCCCTCCTCTTTTTTCCCCCTACGGCTTTTTTCCTCTTTTTGTAACCCGGGGTCTCACACATCGATGACGATGGCGGCAGTGGCGGCGGTAGGTGGCAGGCAGCGGTGGTGACGGTGGTAGCGTTCTTCACAGAAAAGAACGAGGGGCTGTGAAAGCAACTGCAGCAGATGCGAACCCTTGGCACGCGCCCTTCTGTTATCCAGTGATTCTCATATCGGTCCTCGCCTTTCCGGTGCGAGCAGTGCCTCGCAAATTCTCTTTATTCTGGCGACGAGTCGTTGACGCGCTGACGACGATTTCGCTCTTGTATTCTTACTCGCGCGCGCACGCGTGACACTTCGGCGTTCATAAATTATCCGAGTGCTCCTTTTGTGAATTGTAAACGAATGATCGCGCAGCACTGCTGTTATTTTCTGTTAAATCGCCCGTGACTCTTTCTCGCTGTGCTAAAGTAATTGCGCAACATGTAATTGCGTAATTTATGGGATCGATATGGTCGATTCATATCGATGCCGTTGGAGACGCTGTCGATCCGCTGTTTAATCGTGCGAATCTTATCCGGTCGCGGCGGCCGTTTCAGACACATTATTCCGCGTAAGCGTCCGCACGTGTGCAGAAGCCAACTGTATCGAGTTACTTCCTGTAACTGACATTGAAACACTATACTTCACGTGAGAAGGGTTACCAATCCGTATTCTTCACGGACCAGTCGGGTATCGATCGATTCGGGAACGCGGAGAACGCACCGCAGAATCTCTCTCTTCTACGAACTTTAAATATCGCACGCTATTAAATATAAACGAAAAGAAATAATTTTAGAAGAGTTAAAGAAGTGTGCTACACATTATCGCACATAATCATGCACCAATCTTCTTTAATTAATAACAAAAAATCTATAGTCATTTGCAAAATGGTAGAAGACTTTTTTGTTCAATTTGATCTGATGTACAAATCGTTGCTATCGCAGGTCATCTCCACTGTATCGCGCGTTCTTTCAATTAATCCAAATTTCACGTGGTTTTTTGCGAAATAGTAAAGTAATTTTGTGTTATCAATTTGAGGATAAGTTCTACTTGCACACGATCATGATGTGTCATAAACTGTCACTCTGTACATATATTGAATATGTAAGGGAGAGTGAGGCAAATAGTGACGGATATTTTTTCTCCCTTGTAAGCTATTTTCAAGTTGTCGAATTATCAATTGTCTATTGATGATTTACTAAAACGATATTTTCTACCTTCAATTATACGAAAAACTGAATTACAAGACCCATAAGTCATATGGAATAACTAGATTTTTAGAAACTAAAATTTTGTCACTATTTGCCTCAATGTAAGGCAAATGATGACAATCATGAAAAACAGTCCTGAACTTTCATTTAGTTCTCTTTTGACGATGTATGTGATTATATAAAAATTGAAATATAATTTCTTTACTGCCATATGTAAGAATTTTATTAAAACAAATGATGTATAAAATTTAATTTTGGTGAAATAATATGACGTGCTTTTGGAAAGTGATTTTTCAAATTAATTATTAATATTTTCTGTATTTAAACCTAGTTTAATGGCTTTTAAGTTACACCCAACAAAATAAGTGGGAAGAAATGCAATTCAACTAACACTGAATAAGACAAGTAACGTTATTAAAAATTTTTCACTCTTTGTCTCAGGAGTCTCTTCTTTTGAAACACTTAAAACAATAAATAAATTAATATATACGTATAGAGGTTAGATCACACTAGAAGAAACACATTTATTATACAACGCTGAACATATAAAATCTCATTTAGGAGTTCAGGAATCAAAACAATCTAAATATATAGATAACAATAGAAATATCCAATAATATTCAGATTTTACCTTGTTTCACAAAGGCCAAAATTTTAGGCTTCTTTATTAGCTATGTTTGGCTTAGCAGTTTAATCGCTTTTTTCAAAGATGATTAGATATTCGAGAACTTACTCGCTATTGACGGTGGTAGTACGCATAGACGCGGGAAATAGGAGAAATTTAAATTGTCACTATTTGTCTCCTTTACGTATATTCTACGTTGAAAGTTTAAATATTCATATCTAAAAACCAAAACAATAAAAATGTCCCGAGTTAGGTATCTGTGTTATTGATGTCCAGATACATTAATATTTCTACCTTACTTATACTTCAACGATAATATCCGCGTATTTTCAGATCTACTTCTTAAAATATGCACCTAGTTGTTGCGATCTAATTAACACCATATCTCACGACACGTCATCGATCGATCGGCGTACCCGTCGTCAACCGAGTCGATCCTCGACGACGGAATTAATTGCTGCTCCGAAACTAGTTTCGCCGGGAGGATCGCCGACCGCGAAGCCGGCGTTTGTTTTACGGCTTCCCGGATAGCTTTACGACGTAGTGTAGCGGTACGATTTACAGCCATCGGCATAAAAGAGCGCCGTCCCCGGGGCAAACTCGAAAAAGCCGCTCGATCGCACTTCGCGGACGCGAGGTCGCACCTGTCGGAAGGTGCGAAAGCGCGTCGGGAAATCGCGAGTCCGCGAAATCCTCTCCGCGCTCTCACGGACGTCACCGATCGCTAAGTGGTATTCTTATCGCGACGCCGGGTCTTCATTATCGTAAAAAGGAGACCCTGAGTGAGAGAGAGAGAGAGAGAGAGAGAGAAAGAGAGAGAAAGAGAGAGAGGAGAGGTATGACACCGTCGGTGGTAGCAGTCGACAAAGGTACGTTAGTATTCATCCGGCGGAATTATTCCCAGTCGTTCTCCCACTGTCGAGTGTCGGTTTATATTTACGAGAAGAACAACACGGGCCTGCGTCGCGTCGGAAATCGCGTCGTCCTGGGAAAAACCGAAGCCACGCGACTATACGCGGAGCATGCGAAGCGATCCGCTCGATTCACTCTCGCGGTGCGACCACGCGTGCACGCGGACGGTCGATCAATCAATACCGGGACACGCACGATCGATCGCGTGTTGTATTCCGCGCGTGTCTCCTCGCGTAGAGATGCCCGAAATAAATTATCGCCAAGACGCGGTTCCGCGGTTTCCGCGCGCAATAATGCCGGTTCTCTTCGCCTTGAAAATCGCGCGCGCACGCGACTGGAACGGGTAATGGGCCGCTTTAGTTGCAATTGGGTTGCACTTGTCTTTAGAGTGAAGTAAGTATACACCAAGAAAACAAGTGTCTAAGAAATGGAATATATTTATTCAGTGCGTACGAATAACATATTCGCTTGTACTAATATAAAATATTGTTCAAATAAGAAGATATACATTTTTTAAAAATCTTAGCTTTTCATGAAAACAATTGTTCATTCTGTTGAAATAAAAGAACGTGTATTTAAGTAAATATATTATTATTAGTACTTACCTATTTTATATTTATATTTATTTATTAGTACTCACACATATCCTGGATAAATATTTACATTTTTTAGATATTTTTTCTCTCACTGTGTAACAGAATATAAAAGGGAACAAGAACGCTGTTTGCAACTGAAGAATAAGGTCTAACCTAATGATAATTTCTTCAACGCGGTTTGACCGATGCGCGAGATGCTTCTTCCTTGAAAGGGTGTTCTCAATTTTTTGTTTTCGAGGGAAAAGTTCTTTTGTTTTCTCGTTAGGTTGCAAGCTGCGAGACTTTCTACATTCGGTGGCAATCTTGAGCGCAGGCGGGAATTAATGGGCCGCTTTAGTTGCAATTGGGTTGCACTTGTCTTTAGAGTGAAGTAAGTATACACTAAGAAAACAAGTGTCTAAGAAATGGAATATATTTATTCAGTGCGTACGAATAACATATTCGCTTGTACTAATATAAAATATTGTTCAAGTAAGAAGATATACATTTTCTTAAAATCTTAGCTCTTCATGAAAACAATTGTTCATTCTGTTGAAATAAAAGAACGTGTATTTAAGTAAATATATTATTATTAGTACTTACCTATTTTATATTTATATTTATTTATTAGTACTCACACATATCCTGGATAAATATTTACATTTTTTAGATATTTTTTCTCTCACTGTGTAACAGAATATAAAAGGGAACAAGAACGCTGTTTGCAACTGAAGAATAAGCTAACCTAATCTAATGATCTAACCTAATGATAATTTCTTTAACGCGGTTTGATCGATGCGCGAGATGCTCTTTCCTTGAAAGGGTGCTCTCAATTTCTTGTTTTCGAGGGAAAAGTTCTTTTGTTTTCTCGTCAGGTTGCAAGCTGCGAGACTTTCCACATTCGGTGGCAATCTTGAGCGCAGGCGGGAATTAAAGCCGTCTCCGGTTCACCTGTCGCGCGCGCGAGCGGGCGAACGAGCGAGCTCAAGACTACACCTGCTACGTCGTAATCACGCATCGCCCCGACACCATCTGCCCTTCAAGGTTTCGATATCCGATCGGCAGATGCGATAGATTACGAGTGAAAACGCGGTAGCGACGTAGAAAGTTGCGGGCGTCGCGGCAAAAACTCTTCGTGTTTATCAATCAGCTTCCCGACGTCGTTTAATTCTATCGGGCTCGGTTAGTTAGTCGAGCAATTAGTCGTGTGCGCGCTCGTTAAGACCGCGCTGCCTCCTCTTCACTCGTCGGATTCTTCGCACGCTGCATTCAGAGAACCGAGTGGAATTAATTGGATATTAAATGAAAGATGAAGTTGCGCGACATTGATTCGTCTTAGCGTGGATTGTTCTGCAATTGAAAGAAAAATGCCAATGTCTGGCCACGTACTTAATTCTGGAACTTCTTATTGTTTCGGTCTTTATATAAATATTTTAACTTTTAATATAACATACATACATACATATATATATATTCAATACATACATAATTGGGAGCTCAGTAAACTATCAAAATTGAGAATCATTCTGTATGACGGACTTGCCCAATAATTATATTATTAATTATTATTATTAGTTATTAGTATTATTATTATTATTTAATACTCCTAATTACCTTATTAATTATATTATTATTGCATAATCGGTCGGTAACGGCTCTTAATTTTGACAGTTTGGTGAGCTCCCAACGTGTCTAAAACGTTTTGCAATCTACTGTACGTATCCAAATTTTTACCTTACTTTTACATTTTTTAAAGAGTTCAGAAATAACTTTCATCAGTCTCGAGAAAAGAAATAGTTTCGAAAACTATCGAAAAAATTTTTTCGCGCGGAATATTTAAATCACTGATAGAGATATTGTCATTATTCGTGCTGATATTGTCATTATTCGTGTTGACGGAGCTTTGTTGTGGGGTGCACCCAAAGAAGCGAATAATAACTCCGATGTTATTCAAGTCTTGTGTAGATACATCTTGTACTGCGTGCGTAAAGCGTGCGTGCAGGCACGCGAGTATGTTGAAACATACCGAAGGAATTCCGTGAGTGAGAAACTTTCTTTCCGATCGATTCAAGAACAGACATGATAAATACACGATATAATTAGGTAAAAATGGAACTTCGCTAGATATTCGCGCGTCTTGTCGCGTGCTAACTGTGTGCCGGATGTTGTGTGAAACAATTATATAATGTCAATAAATAATAAATATATTTCATGTGTGTATCAAACATCTAATAACACACACAAAAATCAAATTACATCGGTTTCTACTATTTGATATAAATTTTCTATTAGAATACTTGTTTCAAATTTTTTTCAATCTTGACAGTAAAGGTAAAATTTATAAATTTAGTAAAGGTAAAATTTATAAATTTAGTTAAGAACAATCAAAGTGATTTAAATCAAAGTGATTTAAAAGTCTAATCAGCATTGCGCCTATTTTTTTTTTTAATTTTATCTCCATAGTCACGTACCTTCATTATTTCATGTGTGTATCAAGCATCTAATAACACATACAAAAATCAAATTACATCGGTTTCTACTATTTAATATAAATTTTCTTCTAGGATACTTATTTCAAATTTTTTTCAATCTTGACAGTAAAGGTAAAATTTATAAATTTAATTTGGAACAATCAAAGAGTGATTTGAAAGTCTAATCAGCGCATTGCGCCTCTCTATTTTTTAAATTTTATCTCTATAGCCACGTACCTTTATTATTTTCTCTATGTCTTCGCAACCAACAGACTCGTTCCCGTCCGCCGACATAGTACGGAACGAAACCGAAGCTGTCTGCTATGTTATCTACAGAGACGAATTTCTGAGCATGACACTAGAAAGTTCACATATTACGAACACAGCGGCAGCACTATATACATTGTGGTGCGACTGAACGTTACATTAAAGATGCCGACAGGTCGCGCTACTGCGCATACAGCACTTGCGTTTCACACATTGTGGAAATTGTTGCAAATTTTCCGTTGTTTTTCTTGAACCTAGTGTGATATAATTACTAAAAATGGGCAATGAACCGACGAAAGTAGAGGTCAAGGCGGAGGAGAAAAAGAAATTAAAACCTTGCTGCGCTTGCCCTGAAACAAAGAAAGCGAGGGACACATGGTATGTAAATTATAATTCGAGTTATATTTGCACAAATATATTGGTTAGAAATATTGCGGTAATTATCATGACTAGGATACACATATATCAATGGCAATCTCTTTAATTTATATTTTAATATACGATCAATGATTCCACGTACATATATCTTTGATTTTTATACAGAAAAGAAAGACAAAGAATAATGTGACAAGTAGCAATGCATGCAATCAACAACCCACACAACACTATGTCCAAAATCGGAATATAAGACGTTTCTAAGAAATTCTCAAAATGTTAGATGTTGTGTAGGAAATATTGCATCAATAGCTATTGCACCATTGTTATATCTAAATTCCTCTGTTCACAGTATAATAGAAAAAGGCGAGGAAAATTGCGGCGATCTTATAGAAGCGCACAAAGTTTGTATGAGATCTATGGGATTTAATATATAAAATACAATGTGAGAAGGAAGATTATATTACCGTGCAAGGATCCCGCCATGAAGAACAAAGAATCTTGACAACACTCAGGTGATAGGCATTTTGATGTTTACGTAATGCCTTTGTACATTACTCCTAGAATTTGTAGAGATAGTATTGTTTGCATCAAACTAAATGAGTTCCTCATAATGTAGATAAATTCATATTTTTTGTTGCTCTTCTGTCTGTGACACAACAAGATTGTAAAGCAGATTATTGATAAAGTTTATTACTAATAAAAAATAAAATTTATATAATTAATTATTTATTCAGAGTAAATATATCCTCATCAACGCTCTCTTCAGGCAATTTTTTCTCATGTTCTTTGATAGCAGATCTTAATCTTTCATCTCTGAAATGAAGAGACTGGGAATATAAAAGGAGAAGCCATACTGGGAATTCTAACAAAGCATATATTTTAATTTGATGTGTGGCTAATGCGAAGGTTTTTACTTCTTGCATAACAATTCCACAGCTTGGTTTCCCTGAACACTCCAAATAATGAACAGATTCTTAATCGACTTATGGCGAAATTCAGTATTATAACTAATAACCGTCATCGTTTTTGACGTTTCTTTGCGGTCAGTCGTCGTATCGTTATTGCGACGTGGTCCTACTGGGCTGAAAGACAAACTTACATTCGACTGGTGCACCATAATTATCGAAGCTATACAAAACAACGACACGACGTTCACGCGGATTGGGTGGGTGTCGCGTCCGCCATCGAATGGTCGCAAATACATCTTTAACTATAATAATAGATAGATCTTAGAGATATATCAGTACAATTTATGTGTGTGAGAAACATGACAAGATTAATAATAATAAGAATTTAAGTCACGTAATCGTAAAGTGTATAATATAAATAACAAGTAAATGGACTCTGTAGTATTTTTCTTTTTTTTCTTCATCTATCTTCTCATTCACAGCATTGCGTTGGACTTACGAGCTAGGACATAAATGTAGCCTAGAATCGATTGAATAATTAAATAGAATATTTGTAATTAGTATGAAAGTAGTTGTACTTTTTATGTGTGGGCAAGTGAAATACGATATAACGAAGAGAGTGTGCAAATGTGTAATGTGTGTGTGTGTCTGTGTTTTTGTATGTGTATACCGTATGTGTACATATATACATATGTATATATGTATGTATATAAATATATATATATATATATATATATATATATATATATATATATATACACATTTTATATATATATATATATATATATATATATGTATATACATATACATATGTGTGTGTGTGTGTATATGTATGTATACATATATGTATGAAAATGCGATATAGTCACTTTTGCAGACACTCCAGACTCCCATAGAAGCGTTTTTAGCAATCAAAATTCGTCAAAGAATATCTTTCGTATCATTATATAAAATTTGTTGTAATTGTATATATTGTATGGCTCTCGGCACTTTTCATATTGACTAAAAATCGACGTGTTGACGAGAAGTATCCTTCGTCGCGAGTCGCGGAATGTGAAGAACGAGACGAGTGCACTGGGAACACCGCGCGTCGATTCTGGAGCGTTTCCAAGAGTGTGTCCATCGGATTTATGAGTGATCAGCGTTGAATTGATAACAGCATCACAGCTACGAAAAAGTCTCCGAGTTTTCCAAGCATCACAGCTACGAAAAAGTCTCCAATTCGCATTTTTCTTTTTTTCCCAAGCTCTGCCACGACTTTCTCGATGATGATCAATCGATCAGTGCGAGACGATTGGTCGGCTAAGGATTAGCGCAGCCTGTTCGCCGCGGTGAAGATTGAGCAGAACATTTTTTTTGGACAAGAGAAACACGACGATCATTTTTAACAGTATCTTCCTCTCACGGATCTGCCGATCTCTTTCTTCTCTGAACATCTTTTTTTTTATTCTCAAGCACACATAGAGACACACATTCATTTTCCAGAGTTGATAATTCTCGCGGAGATTCATAGAAATTCATCCGCGCGCGCGCGCGTAGTACGACGAACTTTCTTATTCACTTTAAGATATAAGGACTTTCTCCCACGTTTGGGGGTGGGGAGACAGCGAGGAGGGGGCGGCGGAGATTTTACATTAAAATCAAAACGAGTTACATTAAAATCGCTCGAACGGCAGCGCGTCGAAGAGCCTTTTGATATCCGTGCAAGTCAGCTCCGCCCTCGCGGGCTTATTGCGCGGGCATAACGATTTATCAAGGAGTCAGTCCACCATTAACGGCTAGAGAGATGCAAGAATATATTGTTAAATAATATTATCTGCAACTACTACAATGGAGTAAGTCGGCTAGCGGTAGAGAACATAGGACATCGCGGTCACGTAACTCGAAGGATGCCGGACAAGATCGGTTTGAGGCAGTAGTCTATAGTCTTTGCGCTTCGAGGCTCGAGCTCGTTTGCTTCTCGAACCAGCAACTCTCACCTGTCTTGAGGAACACGCATTGATCGTAGAACTTTACTATGCTGAAAAAAGAGAGAGAGAGAGAGAAAGAGAGAGGGAGACACGTGAAAATAGAACGGGCGCTACGCGCGTATCGTCCATAAATAACGGTTTAAAGGTGTTATTACTTGATACTGCGCTTCTGTGTCCATAATGCCGGTTACAGCGACCACTTGGTACTGTCTGGCTTTCATCGCCGCTGTAGACTTCCGCACGAGTCGCATCGCACCGGGCGCGCTGCTTGTGCTGTTGAAATGTGACATTTGCGCCGGACTGTGACTGGGATCTAACACCAACATGATTATGGAGCCGTCCCTCAACTGTTCCACGCCCATTATCGTTCTACTGTGTCCTGAACGGAACGATGGATGCGTTATCTTACCGGGAGAACGATTATAATAATAATCGATCTTGCATTATTCATCGAATGTTCGATTTGCTTCGTTTTCGCGGCGATTGTCGCGTTTTAATTACAACCATCATCCTTTATTGTTATGCCTTATAGGCATAATAATAAGGACGATAACTCGAGAGGTCAATAAGAAGTCCGTTTTACCTTGATGCTGAAGGTAAAGAGGCGGCTTAAAGTCATCGTATTTCTGAAAGTACCGCAGGACCCAGTGGAACAATTCCGGATGGCCACCGTCCGCGCAGGTGGGTCTGTGAAAGTCCACCAGCAGGCACCTGTGTGAGACAGTCGGGGAAAACGGTATGCATCGTATGACTTTGGCAACCGGCCGTGATCATGGAACTTACTTTATCCTCAAACTAGACAGCAGCGTGAATACCTCCGTGGCGCCGATCCACTTCCTGGTGTTGACCAGTTTACCGCCGAGCTGCTCAGCACCCTGGATATCGAAGCCCTGCGCCCACGCCCACTCGATCATCTTCTGCAGCCGGGAGATCGATGGCATCGAAGTGCGCAACGGGCTCTCCGTGGAGCTATTGCTGCCCGCGCCTGAGCTCCACGCCTTGTAAACTAGCTCGTTGTACCCTGTGTGCTGCAAGAGAGACGAGATTAGCATCTGGATGTTCCTGTAACCGCAACCCCAGCCCTTGTCGCCGTAGGTTGACGCGTAATGGTCCACGGTGGAACACATCCAGGTGCTCACTACATTAGTGTATGTGTGACTGACGGCTCGCACTTTCGGGACCAGCCCTGCGCAAAGAAACGAGCAACAACGTCGTGAGTAGTTTTCTTTTCTCTTTTCTAAGTAGAAAAGAATTTCCCTTTAAAATGATTTACCGCGAGTACAAGAACTGCCGTCGTCGATGCCACTACTCTCGGCTACTCGGAGCTCGATCTGCCTCTCAAAGAAGTCGGCCACCGTCATCTCGCCCGCGTACACCGCGCGTTGCATATTGGTGACGCTCTGCTCCCGGAAGTTACCCTGATTGTCCATGCCGTATTGCGCTCTCAGCATCTCGAACTCACGCTGTTCGCGCAGTTTCCTCACCTCTTTCTCTCTTCTCTCCATATCCTTCGCCAGCAACCTATCGGTCGACACGTCCGGCGTCACAGGCGACGGCGTGTTCTTCTTGCTGAAGTGTTCTTCGATGTGTGCCATTAGGTCGTCATTGTTTTTGAACAACGTACTGAGACATACTGGACAGGCGGGTGTGTCGCTACCGATAGTGGCTACGTCGGATTGTGAGGCTGTTCCATTCGCAGGGCTGCAAATTAATCCCAACAGTTGAATATTCGTTTGAGAGCACATAATCGTGGCGCCACTTTGCAGATATCGTGAAGCTGCGGACAAGTTACGTACCTGAGTATATCCTTGTGCTCAATATTAACGTGTAACTCAAGATCAGAAGAATTCGGAAAAGACGTAACGCAAAGTGGGCAGTTGAAGACACCGTCCCGTGACGGCGGTGATTCCGGTGGGAAGGACGGCGAGGTGAGATCAAAGTGTTGGCGATTGATATGCTCTTCCAGCCTGAGCGGACTGTCGGAACTGTAGGGGCACATCGGGCACTCCTGTATTGGAAGTTTTGGGGAAGCGTGCGAGCGCAGCTGTAGATTTAGGCCTGAACGCAACGGTGAACCGTGGCCAGCTGCGCCCTCCAACACTGAACAAAAAGCGAGTGCCGCATGGTTCATTCGTCACACCAAACACAAGCAAGACAACGGTCGCTTACCATTGTTGGCGTTGTTATTATTGTTATTATTATACATATTGGGATTCGCCAATTGGACGTCCGGCTTTCTCGGCGATATTTGTTTTTGCTGCTGTTGCTGTTGCTGCTGCTGTAGATGTTGTTGTTGTTGTTGCTGCTGTTGCTGCTGCTGCTGCTGCTGTTGCTGCTGTTCCTTAACACGCCACCCCAGAGAACTGCCCCAACCGTTCTGCATGTAAGGAGGTCGCAGGGACATCGACGGTGAAACTGCTCTGCACTCGTCGCGTCCGTGGTCGTCCATCAACGAGTCGTCGTCGATGAATGCCATCATATCGTTCTCTGGGGTGCTGGAATGTAACGCGGCGAGGGAAAAAAAGAAGGACGAAAAAGAAAACTGTAAACTGCCCGCACGACCTGCGAACGAGCGATTATCGGACGCCTCGGTTTACGTTTACGAACGAGCGCACGCAGGTGCGAGACGACGAGAGGCAGGACGTTTGCCAACACTGTACTGACTGGTCGCGTTAGTTCCCAGTCGAAAAGACCCTCTCACGTTCCTCGCCGCTCTCCACCTGCCGTTTCCCGCCATTTTCTAAATCAGCTGTTATTCGCACACACATACACACATACACACGGCGCGCGGGTATCTTCGGACGAATTCCGCAGCTTGAATTGTGCACACGTGTTGTGTGACGCGCTATTGATTATATATAGTTCGCTCGTACCGCAGTGACATGCACTTTAAATTAAACCTAGGCGTTAGATGTTCATGTGAACTGCGATAATTCGCGCGTAGGCGTAGACGATGTTAAGTTGTGCCTAACTACGATGCGAAATTATAATTTTATATTAAATGCGGATGAATTTACACGCGAGCGTTACGTGTAAAGATATATTGCGTATGTCGTAAAAATATATTGATATCAATAAAATAAAATATGTGCATAAAAAGCGGGTCTTCTTATTCGAAGTCTTAAATAAGAAGAGAGAAATAAAGATCTTTTTCAATGAAAATACTAAAACTGTATCACGTGACAACAATTTTTACGTGAAACGGTATTCGTTACAACTTTGTAACATTAAATAACGCAATCGATAGCGAATCCGTGTGGGGAGGCGCAATCTTGAAGTTCACGGCGTTACCCTGATTTAGACCGTTCGCCAGTGTAGCGTATCCTGACTCACCGGTCGTGAAATTAAACGGCACGTCGGTAAAGTTACCGGTAATTTACTGGCGGATTGGTAACGTTACACGGTAATTTACTGGTGCCCGGCAATTGCCGGTTAATCTACGGTTGCTAGCCAATTCTACACCGCGAATGTACATTGAATATCTGCAGCTACAGTTGAGCGACACTTTGCAGTCACGTCGATAAATAATAAAATTGGGAATAAAACGAACGAATAAAAATTTTCGCACTCGAATGGAAAGCGATGATATTCATCGGTCAATCTCATGTCCACTATTCTTCGTGCACTTAAAATCTATAGTCCAATTTTTATTAAATTCCTCCGAAAAAAACCAATGCAACTTTCCAGTTTTATCAACTTTCGATAATAGCAAAAGGGAACGGCAGAAACTGGACAAAGTAAAGCGAATCAAAGCGATTTTATTTCCACCGTGCTCTCCCTATCATTATTTTACGTAGGAATGAAAATGTGCAGAAGTGTGAATTACACGGATACACACGGCCCGAGAGAACAGGTCCTCGTGACGGTGAAGCGTACCTTGGGGTCAGATAGTCCAGGTGAGCGCTGTTGACATGTACCAGCATCTCCGTGGGCGAGATCTCGCCGAGGTCGCAGAATGGACAGTTGGCGGCGCCCTGAAGATGATACAGCACCATGTGCGACCGCATCTCCTCGTCGTTGAAGCCCTCCAGGCCGCAGATCTCGCACGTGTAGTTCATCTCCGGCAGTTTGCTGGACGCCATTTTCAGCGTGTCCGGGATAGCGTTGCCGATCCTTCGCCAAAAAAAAAAAATTGCATCGTTCCGCGTTAACACAGAAACACAGCGATCACGGAGCGAGTGATACCGGACACCAGAGGACCTCCCCGTGTCGTATTTACCGCCAAGCGATATCGCGCGCCCGCGCTCCTCGTGGACGTGCGTAGGCGGAGATTAATTCGGAGTTTTCGAGGTTAAATAATGTAGGGAAGGTAACGAGTAACGTAATCCGCCCGCGTAAATATCGTTTACCGACATTCACTGCGGAAGCCTTTAATTACCGGAGATTCATCATATTACCATTAATAATCCCGATGGAAGTGTGAGAGCAACGATCATTACTACCGCGCACAGGCAGCCACGCTCGTTATTTATAATTTGCAATCAATCGCGCGTCTAACATTAAAATTGCAAATGAAAACCGCGAATCGATGTATGAATATTTACGCGACGTTTGGCGTTATCGCGCGTGCCGTATCGCGCTCGCGATTAATATCTTTGTTAAGAGAGAATTACTGTCGCTCCCTCTGTCATCGTAATGACTTCTCTTGTTTCTCTCGATTTGGCCCGTTCGCTTCGTTATTCTTCGTGTCGCTGAGAGCGCGCCTCACAAATGATACACGAGTCACAGATAGGAAACGCTTCCGCGGCATTTCCATCGCGGTCGACGTTCGGCGCGACACGGAACGAGGGTGAGGCCGCGGATTGCGATTATTTCAGGCTCACTTACGCTACACATTCGTGGTAGAGGCACGAGGCGACACTTTACGACGGTTAATTCGACGTAATGCGCGCAATTTCGATTAGCTTCTTCCGGCAATCGATATGACCCCGGCGCGGTGACCGCCGCGTAGTGAACCCCCCGATCTCTGGGTCATTCTCGCGGAACCGGTTCCGGCAGAGTATCGACGTCAAATCGCGCTCGCCCGTTTAACAAAGAGGCTCCGATCGATTAAACTTGCCTTCACGCATCGCCGATGCGACACGCAGCCCGCACATCTGGACGATTCAATGACATTTTTGCGTAAACTCCTGCATGACTTGTCATTCGCGGCGAGGAGCACCGAGCTGCGCCGCTCTGGACCCGATTACAGGTATGACTTTCGACGGCGCGGGAGCACCTCCGTCCCGCCGGATGCTCTCTAATTTTCACCGGACACGGCCGACGCGAATGAACACTTGAGAGCAATTCCGCTGTCGCGACGTGGTTCCATTTTCCCGACATTTCTCAATTCTCCTGGGAGCGCGATCGAACCGAGTGCGCTTCCGTGCATCCCTCCCGCGACCGTGAAACGGGCAGTTGCGACGGCACGTCGGCGGCATAGTAACCGTGGCGAATTGTCGCGCTCCTTCCGATGGCAATTCTTTCTCACAGAATTCCTACCTCTCTTTCACCCTCCCGTTGAAATGAACAGATCGCGACGATTACAGCAGCATCTGATCACGGTGCGCCACTACAACTGACTCCGACCAGCCGCATCACTCAACGTATCGCGCTCGATCTCGACGAGAACAGCGAGAAATCGCGAATCGGGACTGAGATGATGGACATTCTCCATCTCCAAGCACTCTATCATCCCACTTTCACGAAACAACGGTGGTCTGATGTGGCTTCTCTCACCTCACGGCGGTATTCCACCCCGCAGCGGCTCGGCTATCAGCCGTGTCTTTTATGGCTGTATCGCGACGTCGGGGCGGCGAGTCAATCGATGGACTCTCGCCAGCCGAAGGCCAGCAGGAAATCCGCAAGAATCCATAACTCTTTCTTCCTCTTTGGCGCGCGCGAGAGAGCGAACACTTCGATCAGCGATCGGCAACGTCACACGTCACGTCGCATCCACGACGGCGACGACGGCGACAACGACGATCACGAGATCACCACGACCACGATCATCACCACGACGACGACGACGACGACGACGACGACGACGACGACGTCGATGTCGGCGACTCCACGCGTGTAACGTCGCCGCCGTCTCACGGGGCGGAAGGGACCAAGGGGGTGCGTCGCGACTCTTTTTATTTGCTCGCCCCCGACGAAACTAGGCCACCGAGTGACTCGCACGAGAAAACGGCCGCACGTCCGGCCGCCGCTGGGTTGGGTTGACCCATTTCTGGGTTCTCCGGCCAGTTCGGTACGCGCGCACTTGGAAGCCCATCGGGGCTGGCTCGCCAGCTCTCTGAGACACTTGCTCCCTTCCTTCCTTCCTTCCTTCCTTCTTTCTTTCTTCGCGGATCTCTTCCGCTACCTCGTCACTCGCTCGCTCCTTCACTCACTCACCGAACTGTCGGATCGATCATTCGCGTTCCCCTCGTGGTAGGCCCTCGCGCTCGTCCCGCGGTAGCGGGACCGCCGATTCGCCTAACACGCAACCCCGTCGTTCGGCTCCATATGATAGCGCCGCAGTCTTCCTGTTCCTACGTTCTGTCCGTCCGTCCGTACGTACGTACGTACGTGCGGGCGGCTAGCTGCTCTACGCGGAGGGGGTATGTTGTCACCCCCGCGAGAGTCTACCCACTGATCGCGCACCGACAACGCGAGCAACCATCAAGTTCACCCTCGGTGACGCGCTACCAGCGCCGCTGCTAGCACTCTGTCCGTAGTACGCCATCGGTAACGATGCTCGGGCTCCGACTTGCAAGAGGGTGGAGGGTGGCTCGCCGGGGCGCGATACCGGCAGCGGCCAAGCTGCCGCAAGTGCAGCCGCGATAGCAATATTTACGACCGAACATTACTATCTGATCGTTTTCGTTATCAGCTTGACGACTCTTTTATGTCTCCCATATGATATACAGCTGTAAAAGAATCTTTTAAAGAATCTTTTTTGATAATAATAACTAACATTAAAATTTATTCAATGCTGAGAACTATTCTGACCTCGACGTTTAATATCAGGACTTTCGTCATTATTTGCGCTTAAGAACCTATCAATATCAATTAAGGTTGCGTGCTCTACAGCACTCCGCGCGTTTGTATACACGATTAAATAAATTATTAAACTTGGCTTTCTCTCTTTTTCTAGACTGTGTCAAGGTTGAGCCGGAATTGTGTGCAGCTTGTTCGAATCTGGATTCGATGATCGATCATCATTGGATTTAGCTGGACATAGAGACCTCGCGGAATGTGCGATCGCGATCCTTCTACGAATGTTCTCAACGGGACGGTGCGTTACGACACGTGCGGCTACGCACTGTCGTCTCGTCGCCGGGAGCGGCGCTCATTATCGCGCGTTCCTATTCCTTTAATCGCTCTCGCATTGTCTCTCCACGCCCGGGCTTTCCATAATGACAGGTCGGCGCGTGAAGCAGAGAGGTGCGCGCATTATCCAAATTGCAGAATGCAACGCGAACACGCCGATGTGCCGTTGGACGAACCGCACGGTTGGCGCGTCGCCCGTCTTGATGGACGTGCCATTATTTATCCGCGAACGCGTCGCGGCGCCGCCGCGGCGCGAACGAGCGTCGCACCGCAGTGCATCGCGAATGCAAACGATGGCAGCTCGGGATTCCGTTCGCGATCGCGACGTGCGCGACAAATTCACATGGGAAATTCGATTTCTCACGGTGGTGCGCTTCGGCCAGTGTGCGAGCACCTCGGGAGCTCGTTCGCTGACTTCCCGGCTCGTCGCTTCATTGAAATGCAGCCGACGATCAGAGAGCAGGATACCAACGTTCAGCGCACCGTTTGGTCCTTCCTCCTTGTCGATAGCTTTCTCCCATCTCCGTGGAAAATAGACGGAGTGTGACTTGAGGAATTCATTTGAGCTCAATTTCTCGCTTGCTTCCTCACGAAATTTTTCCTCTCTCGCGCGTATATTTCCGTTTATTTCCCAAAATATTCTTTTCCATCCCGGTCGTGGAGTTTCGCGCGTGCTTCTTCCAAAATTCATTGAAAATTACCAAATTACCAAATTTGCCAAATTTATGAAATATGAACGAATTTCGTTCCATTTGCGCGAGAGCGAGAAAAACTTGATCCATAACGACAACGAAGATTTTATGCCGATTTGTAATTCGTGAGGAATTAAAATTTCGCGTCTCACATCCCGCGTGCTAGATGCATACACGACGCGGTCCAATTAGCCGGCGTCTGCACGGAGATAATTAATAACTATTCCGAGTACTTGAGCGAGTTAAATCGAGTCGAGCCGAGGCCCGCGTTGCGGGTCCGTTCCTGGTATTAGATGGCTCCGATACAAAGAATTCCATCGAGATCGTTTGTCTAGAGAGAATAAATAGACGGATGAGAGCGAAGCGAAAGCGGACCGTGAGGAATGTACGAAAAGTTCGCACTGCGACGCCAAGTAATAACGTAAAAGTTTTGGAAAATAAACAATTCGGCACAAATAATAATAAAAGGAATGAGAAAAACGCTGAGGAATTGAAATCAATATGACGAAGGGTCCATCAGAGCCAAGCGCAAATGATGTAGCGCTATAAACAATTATATTTATCTATACTTACATCCGCTGGTGTCAAATATTTGTATTAATATTACATCAATACAAATGGACTTTATTTATTTATTTATTTATTATATAATATTTTGACACACACACACACACACACACACACATACAAATATTTGACACCTAGATTTATGTAAATATAATTGTTTAATGTAATATAATTAAATTGTATAATTTATGTAAATATAATTGTTTTATGTAATATAATTGTTTGATAAATAAAATTGTTTGCAGCGCTACATCATCTGTGCTTGACTCTTATTCACACAAACGACACGAATTATAATCTTTTCTACTAGTTAATTCGCATGAGCTCATTGGATTCCAATATTTTTACGCAAAATTCAATAGTCCTACACTGTAAAAATTGATGTGTTAAATTTAATATTTCATGTGTCCAAAATCATCCACTCTCATTTATATGTAAATTTAACACAAAATTTAACACAAATGTGGTAAAAAGTAACACGTATAATATGTAAAAAATTAACACAAGAATTTAACACTTGAATTTCCGTCAGGAATCACAGTTTGTGTTAAATTGACATATGTATAATGTTAAATTAACTTAAATAAAACGTTACTTTAACATTTGATAGGAGTATTAATCTATGGTTTTGATGAAATGAAAATATTAAATTGACATAATCTATGTCTGACATGTTAAATATGTCAATTTAACACAACCTCTGATTCCTAACGGTATTGAAGTGTTGAATTCTTGTGTTAATTTATTCCATATTATGCGTGTTACTTTTTAACACATTTGTGTTAAATTTACACATAAATAAGAATGAATGATTTGAGACATATGAAATGTGTTAAATTTAACACATCAGTTTTCACAGTGTCGAATAAAGTAACAATAAAGTTGTGTAATAAATAATAAAATAATCCAGCTGAAGAGACACAGTCGCGTCGGTCGCGCATTTGCATGTGCAAGCAACTCGTAGATGCCGCTACGTAGATGCTCGCTCACGTCGTTGGTGCGGAAATAAAGATCCTTATGGTACCTCGATGATATCCCGAGGTTAAACCGGTATGCACTCGCGGCGACGTCGATCGCGTTCGCCGTTTCGGCGATCGGCGAAACTGGTTTCTCCGGAATTGGCGTTCGGATTTTTGGCAAGTCCGACGTGCATCCCGCGGAAATAATTGAAACGTATCTTGGCCCGATTCCTCGCGAATGTCTCTATCGGGCGAACGATGCAGGCAGGAAGCAGTTGAAACGCTGGCGAATCCTGGTCCCGATTGTCGCCGGCAGTCGGTTTCCCGGGAAAGGATGAACGTTATTTCCCATCGATTTAAGAGGTCGCCCTCACGGTTGATTAGCGCGCCGAATAAAAGTTCTCTCGGCCGAATAATTAACTGTTACGGCTCAATCGAGTCGAGCTGGCGCTTTTATTCGGAGTGCAGGCACTGGTGGATCGCTAGGAATCGCATTCCCTCGTGTCCCGATCGTTGATCGCTGCGAGCGAGCCGTCCGATTTGTACGTCGTTACTCATTGTTAATTATCTATGCGCGGCAGGTAGTAGTAGATGTACCGAGATAAGTTGGCCGTCGGTAGCACGGAGGCAGCACGGAGGTCCGTCCGTGCAATGGTCCAGCGGTGTTTGAATATTTATACGATCATGCGCGATTAACATAGCGGACGTGTCGAGAGGACTTCGATCGCGGAACTGGTCGCCGCTTTGCTTCATTGCGCGACTCGAGAGTAGAGAGTAGACTTTGGACTTTAGTATTTATATTTCCATTCCGGTGTGTGCGCGTCTCGTGAGGATGAAGAACACAGTGAGGAAAAAAAAAGGAAACGTCTGAACGTCATTCTCGACGAAAAGAAGATTGCCCGAAGCGAGATATATTCGCGACGCAGCGGAAATCTCGTCGCGGCACGTTTTCTCGCGACGTGGATAAGCGAACGATGCACAGCGTTGCAAAGAGTCTCTTTTTTTATGGAAAAAGCTGTTTTTTATAAAGAAAAACGTAACGTAGAAAGTTTTTCTTCTCGCAAACAAAAAGTATAGTATCTGAAATATGATAAAATATATAAATAATACCAATTTTTTACCAAATATCGACCTGACAGTTGATATACTCTCTTCCCCCTCATTGTCTTAATTGTTCCAAATTTGGCCAGTGACTATAAGAGAACTGTTTCCATATATAATTGTTTCCCGTATATTATTTATGTATATAAAATTTTAGATGAATATATTTTAGATTGAATAGATTTTAAATATCGATTTTTGTTCGTAAAAACGGACACTATGTGCGCGTGGTGAAAAATAAAGAGAAGAGGACGTTGACAGAGGGTAATTAGTCTCGTTCGTAATCGAGAGTCAGGCGGGAGGAGCTATGCATTTTAAACTTAATTTACTTAAAATTAGTGCCCGGTACTTTAGCTCGGTTTGCATAACATCCACCAATTGTGCAACGCGCGCAAATGACACACCACGCCGCCGCTATTTACATCGGCGGTGAAATAACGGCCTTCCCCCCTTTAAAGGGACGGATGAAAGCGACGAAGAGAGACGCCAGATTGAAAGGGGCGAAAGGGAGAGAGAGGGAGAGAGAGAGAAAGAAGGAGAGGGAGATGCCAAGGACCGGTCGTCCGCTGCCCACGTGCGGATTGAAAGCGATTTATCGACGGAATAAATTAATAAATTACAAGCGCTCCGAGAATCCACTCCGATCAGTCAATCAAATATCCAGAGATGACGGCGGACGTGTTTTCGGACACCCGTCGGCCGCTGAGGCATCGATAAAAAAATCGATGCTCCGCCGTGGTCGAAACTACGTACTGAGTGATAAATCAGACGGCGAGCATATCGGAAAATAAAAGGAAGAGACGAGCGCGCGCGCGATGCCGCCCAAACACGTTCGTTGTGGCGCTTAATTATCGTTTAATTACACTCAATTTGGCGCAGCGCGCATTTTCCCGCGATTCAATAATCAGCGGCACTGTGTCGCGATAATACGTGCGTCTCTCATTCAAGTTGAATGTGTACCGTGTTCGCTTAAAATGAATCGGCAAAAACGATTCGGAGATGAATCAGTAAAAGGACTATTTTATCGATGATCAGCGAATATTCACTGATTTTTCGTGAAAATACTTCCACTTTAAAGTAAACATATCTAATCCTAAAAATTCTTATTGTTTTAGTCTATAAATGCGAATATTTGGATTTTTAACATAGAATATATATATATATATATTTTACACTGAAAGTTTAAATATTCGTATTTAAAGACCAAACCAATAAGAATGTCCAGGATTTGGTAGGTGCATAGATACTTTTACCTTACCTACTCGATCTTACATTTCACTGATTTTGATCAGTGAAAGCAAGATTTCACTGCAAAGTCTGTGAATTTATTATACTCTATGCCAAATCCAATTTTTTGGGTTTGTGACAATGGAATTAATGGCTTCCTCATATGCTATGCGTTCAATGACACTACCTATGTTGGCAAAATATATCAAAATGAAAGTAGTTACTACTGACTAATCTTTTCAGCGAGATTTTACTGATTGTAATGCTGTACTTATAAGTGATGAACCACCAGTTACAAGTATAGTATCACAGTGAAGAATACACTGATACACTTTAGGGAGTATGTAGACGTTTCCCGAGCATCATGCGCACACATGCTCATAATAAGTGCGTTAGATCGATGCTACGGAGCATCAACGCAGTTATCAGAAGTGACTTTCGAAGGCAGCTCGATAATCGCGGCGTTATCGGCGGAAGCACGTCTCGGGGTTATCGGCTTTTCCTCCTTCTGAGAATACGATGCCACTCGAAAGCATCGAGTAATGGGCTGCAACGAAGGCTAGATTTATGGGCGCGGACTGATTTTCGTCTGACCTGCGTCGACCGACCGAGTACTTGAAGAGATATTGCAGCCGGAGAACGAATGGTACGGTCAAGTGGTCCATTACGCTCGCTCGTTCGCTCATTCGCGTCCTCCTCCGATTCGGCCCTTCTCGCTCCTCGTATCCTCTCCGCATGCAATTCGAGAATTCTGACTAACGCTCTGGAGAAACTCCGGATAAGTGTCCACGAGGGACAGCAATGTGTAACGACATGTCGTGTACCTAATGCAGCGCGATTGCGCAAAGGCGCACGCCTACGCGTTATGTTAATGTTATCAGAGTATAGTTATCGAGAGGTAAAATGACTTAACGTCCAGAAACTCGCTCCAACGACATTACCGCAAAAATAAACTGACTCACTCGTTCCACATTCAGAGAAAAACACATGATGATGATAATTACACAAGTTTTGTACGTAAAATTAATATACAGTTCGATAATCTATTTTGTAGTTATTGCAACTAAAGCTGAATGGTTATGAGAATTGGACAATAACTATGTCGTTCTCGTAACTACTCAGCTTTAATTGCAATAATTACAATATGGTTTACTAAACTATATACATTAATTCTTTCTATAAAACTCGTACAGTTGTCGCCTATATGGTTCCCACTATCACCATGTATTTTTTGCGAGTGCAATGTGAAAGAAGAGTTCCCTCAGACATTTGCTCCCTGAAATCGTCAAACCTTTACAACCTTCCGTAATTATTTTCGATCATCTGAAACTTCTCAGAAAGTGATTTAAAAACCACGGTGCGACCGCGGCGGGAAAGTATCTCGCGCGCTCAATGGTTCAAAGACATAAAATTTCGCTACTTACGCGCGTAACAAAGGATCGTCGCGACGCGTTTGCGGGTCTCAGTGAAGAGGAGGAGGAGGAGGGACAACGCCGGGGGAGAGAGGAGCGGGAAAAATGTGGGGATGCGTGTGGGTATACGGTCGAAGATGTCACAATAGCGGTTGCACCGCGTGACAACCGCACGCCACGCGTCTCTTCCCACCCACACGCGATTCCACCGTCTCCTTCTCTCCTTCTGTCCCTCTCTCTCTTTCTCGCTGTCTCTCTTCCTCGCGCTCTCGCCCTACGTCGTCGCCCCCGACCGGCCCCCGGCACGACGGGGCCCCGCGGCTCTCCTCGTTTCTTCCTCTCACCCACTCAGTCAGTAAAAAGCTCACTCGGCTCGTAAGTGCCACGAAAAGCTCAGTCGCTCGCGAGCTGCGCTCGAGTGCACACCTCGGTTTCCTGCGAGTGTTACGCGCGCGTCTCCTCGTCATGTAAGGCCTCCGCGTCTGTGAGCTTGCTGATACTTTTTTTTCCTCCTTCTCCCCCTTTTCTTCCTTCTCTTATCTTCTCTTGTATTTTTTTCTCCTTCGTGTAGAGACACGCGTGCGTGCGTACGTCGTGCGTGCGTACGAGCGCGTGTACGGTGGCGGTGAGATGAGGTGAGAACTCGCGGCGCGAGTACCTGTCATCTACGGGGGGCTTCGGAGCGAAGGGGGTGTCTCACACGTGCGCGCTGATAAAATGTGCGGCTCAACGGTGCTGCTGATAACGGCGATCGCGACCATCTTCTCGCCGGTCGTCGCGAATCCCTTCCTCAACGCCGCACAAGGTAATGCATCTTTTATCTCTCTTACACGAGATACACGTAGGTAAAATGAATTAGAATAGATTAAATGGACGATATAGATTGAATTCTGCGATCTCGAGTGAAATAGAGACCAAACGAGATTAACACTTAAGTACTGACAGGAATCTGATAGATTCCCAATGAAATAAAAAAACCTATTGCTGTTTCGCTTTCGCTTAAGCGTGTACACATCGCGTCCGTCAATCTTTTTTTCGGCTCGTAAGATATGAAGTAGCGATAAGAAAAGACGTTTCGCACACTTTCTCAGGTAATTATCAAACTTCGAAATATTTTTGTAAGTCTGTATCAGTGCTTAAGGGTTAAAGCTGAGATCTGAATAATTGGGAGAATGAATTAAAATATATGAGGACGCTAATCCACTTGACGGAGATATAAATTCCTCATTTAGATCTATTTATTTCTGTAAAGGGGAATGCGCGCGCGCTCCGAAGTGTCTTTCGCGCGTTTGATGAGGCGCGCGATGCAAAACCTTTAAAAGCGAAAAACCGTTTGGAGAATGACATGTGGAAGTTCTGATGTAACGATTCGCGATCGACAGTACATTGAATTATCTGCAGAGGCACTCGATTCGATCGTCACGAGCCACGGAGTTCGCATAATACGAAAGCATCATCGATCGCGCCGAGATCGATAAGAGAGACGGTCGTTCCGTCATTCAAGGATGTTCGTAACGATGGCCGGGCGAATTTTTCGAAGCAGCTATTTCGGCTACTTATCACGACGTCAGATGAACCGTGATTATTTTTAAGACCGGCTGGCCCCGATGTCGCGCGCTGCCCGGCGCTTTCGCGGCGCGCAAAAATACGAACCCGGGACAGATTCATTGAACCCTTCCTCGTGAATGTTCGTCATCGCGGCAAGAAGATATCAACGACAACTTCCCGCCATATGTGCGCGTGGTCCTCCTGCTCTTCGTCCTCCTCTCCTATCTACTCCGCTCCTCCGATCTCGTCTCTCGTCTCTCGTCCCTTCGTCGCGCTGATTTTTTCCATGTCTTCGCCTCCGCCACCTCGACTCGCATGGCGATTTTAATGTCTCTCTTCGCCCGTCGCTGGAAATGTCCCTGCAAAGGAACCTGCAGGGCGGGGGGAGACCCGGGAAAAAACTTTTTTGCCGCGATTCGAGTGGAGTGCGCGCGAGGCCGGGAGTGCTCGAGTTCTCACGGGTCGTCGCGCCACAAAAAGCTCAGTTTCCTTCCGCGATGACCGCGGCATTCCTCTGGTGGCCCAATAAAGACGGTCCGATTTTTATCTCTCTCGTGCGCTCAATCGAGGTATTCGACCTGCAATAGCACGTTAATTGCCTTCGTGCAGAAATAATATAATAATCTCACAGAGTTCCCTCTGACGTTGAGATCACGAAGAAGAGATTGAGAATTCGCTCGAGGCGCACTTAAAATCCAAAGAATAGCTCCACTTGTCGCGAGACGAGTCGGCGTTACAATCATCGCCGATAGATATGCAAAGCAAGGCGGGATAATATGAATATTAACCGCGCGTCGCGTGCGTCTTCGCATTTCGCTACGATAATAAATAGCGGGTGGAAAGAGAGAGAGAGAGAGAGAGAGAGAGAGAGAGAGAGAGAGAGAGAGAG
>NW_022639645.1:215048-216688 GCF_010583005.1 Odontomachus brunneus
GAGAGAGAGAGAGAGAGAGAGAGAGAGAGAGAGAGAGAGAGAGAGAGAGAGCCAGAGAGAGAGAGAGAGGATTCGTTTCACCGAGACGCACGATTCTCCATTCTTACACGCTCGTTCTTTCTCTCTTTTCGCCTTTCTCATTCTCCCATTTCAACCTCTCCCCCTGGGCCCTTTAATCTTTCCTGAAATTTACACAGTGCACGTGCGTGTGAGAACGAGATATCGCTTAACGGTCCTCAGCCTCTGCTTCTTAGGTCCAGCTCGCAGACGTACTCATGCACGTGCAAAGGAAAAGAGAAAAACCAGCAGGGACATTGGGAACGGCTTATATACCCCGATAGACTATCACGATTATCACCACGTGAGATAGTCGATGACGGAAACTTGATTACGGAACTTAATTCTTTCAATTACGTTTATGTGAAATAAATATACCATTGGATTAGTTATCAAATTTACATCATACAATAATGTAGATGTTTTGTCGTATTGATGCGGCCACAAATTTGCTAAAAGTTTGCACTCAGTTCTTTATATGGCATTTAACATAACGTATTGTTTAGGACAAATTTTCATAATTTTTTTTCCTATTTCTTTCGTTCCTCTATTCCTATTTCGTCAGTCTATGGGATAAATATGAGTGCAGTCTAATAAGTCATGAGGGACTCAACATTGCTAAATTTCGTGATTTAATGTTGCTGTGAAATTTACGTATATTGGTATATCGGGATACGTTCTCGCACAAGTGTATCTAAACACGAAAGCCGAAGAAGATGATAACGTGTCGCGTTTATTCGCGCTTCTCTCTCCTCTTTCGTGCCGCTCGTTCAATTGCGTTTATCGCGACAACGCGGAGGGAACAACGAAGCGGGTCGTAGGAGATCGACGTAGTTACAGCGTTGCGAGATGGAAGAAGCGCACAGAAAAAAATCCTGCAAAATTCGCGGGACTTTCAATGAGCCCATTACGAGTCGACGGGATCGCGATTTAAGAGCCGGTCGCGAGGATATCGCGGCGTTATTGCGCCGTTTCGATGAATCAACGATCGCGATAGTTCTTCCATTCATTCGTGGGGCATGAGCGAGCGCCGTAATAGATACGGCCGCGACCGGAGACGCGATTTGCATAGAGCACGAATTGTGTCCGTGTGTCGTAAATGATTAACACGTTCGAAGTGTCGGAGTGCCGATTGCCGGGAACGCCGCGACTTATTTACACGACTGCGGGACATGCGCGTAATTCACCGACGGCCTCGTGTGTGTATTACAAAATTGTTCGTCTGGTTTATGATTGCGGTTGCGGCGCGCGCGCGGATATTTGCAAAATAAACGCGCGGCGGTGTTACGTGAACCATAATTATTCTATCCTAATGATACACAGCACGAGACGACGTCTGAAGGCTGCGTGTGTGTAAAAAAAGAAAGAAGAAAAAGATAGGAAGTTAAACGCGCTAAGTTAATCGGCACAGAGCAGCGACTCGATCCATATGCACGTTGTCAATAAACTCCCACGTGCTCCACCGTCCCTCTCGCTCTCTTTCCCTCCTTCTCCACGCGTCAACGATATGTATTCAGATATATATATATATATATATATATATATATATATATATATATATATATATATATATATATATATAT
>NW_022639645.1:219517-228058 GCF_010583005.1 Odontomachus brunneus
TATATATATATATATATATATATATATATATATATATATATATATATATATATATATATATATATATATATATATATATATATTTATATATATATATCTTATACTGAATGTTTAAGTATTCGTATTTAAAGACCAAAACAATAAAAATGTCCAGAATTAGGTATCAATGTTATGAGAGTCTAGACATTAGTAATTTTATCTCATACACCGACTTCAATATCCGATTTTAACCAGCATCGTGCATCTCTCTTGGGAGTCTCGCAAGATGAAGTGTCGTGTGTTGTCACCTTTACCGAAACGATAATTTTCTCATCGCCCGTGCGTATCGGCCGACGGGCAATTAAATTTGTAACACGCGCCCTAAACGAAGCTCAAGAAATTCGGGGACACATGTTAATGTCATGGCCGCGATGAGGTTTACGCTTTCGGAGCTATATAATTTTGTCGATCGACTATTAAATCTCCCGTAAGAGGATGGGGATTTCCGTCCTCTCATCTTACTCTCTTTCTCTTTCCCTCTCTTGCTCCCTACTGTCGCTCATTTACGAGCGGACCGTTTCGACAATTTCGAGACGGCGGGATAATAAAACGCGGTCGCACGCGACGAAATCTCAAAATTCGCTCGAAAATAACGAGCGTGAGGTTTGCGTTTAATAATCTTAATAACGATTATTTGTTGCGGTGATAGGAATATATCAAGATAAGCACGACAGAATAGGGAGGAAAGGGAGAGAGAAAGAGAGAGAGGACGAGGGCGAAAAGGCTCGCGACCAAGCGCGAATGCGAGAGGAAACGAGCGGTTTAAGCGAGCATATAAGCGTTCCCTACGGTCTTGAAGAGTGTCTCTTTCGATTCGTCCTGCGTCGTGTTAGTGCGTATTCACGGGACCGCAATATCCATTAATTACAAAGACGAGAAATAAGAATCCTGCGTGTGCCGATTTGCGAGCGCAACAATTATTAAGATGTACAGAATCGCGTCGTCGTGATATTTATCGATCCGCCGGTGGCCCGATGAGAGGTATCGTCGCGCTGATCGAATTTTAAATGCCAGCTCACCCTAGCGCGCAATGTGGCACGGGGAACGTAATTAGGGAGCTTTTTGTAGATTTCACGGCGACACCCGACGACGTTCCAACCGGAGGACCGGTTGTCGCGAATTTTTTTGCCGGGGAAAAAAGGAAGCGGTAGCAGATCTCGAGGGAGCGAAGCGAGGGGGGTGAGCAGAGAAGACGCGACGAAGGGGTTAAAGGAGAGAACGACACTGCGATCGGCGGGCTCTCCTCGCCACGGATATGTATGTGTGCACCCGGCCGATATGTAACTGCACCGTGTGTGCGAAGAAAGAAAGAGAGAGAAAGAGAAAGGAAAGATAAATAAACACATAAAATCCCGTGACAGCTTCACGCCGGATAAAAACATGTCGAGAGACACGTATCTCGATCCCCCACCTCCTTATCTCGTCGGTCTGCCCGCGCTCGTCGTTCTCATCGTCGGTTTCCTCTTTCTCTTTCTCTCGCCCCCTCGTCGCTCCTTCGCCGTTCGTCGTAATAAAACGCGCCGACTCGTTCGTTGCAACGCGATGCAGCGAGCGGGCGAACGAGCGAGCTTGATGACTGTATTAATTATGTATAACTAGGCACTGCAGATGCGCGCTACCGCGCGCGCCATCGATCCTTAAATTTTTCTCTTTTCGAATCATTTCACATGAATACACTGTCATGAATACATAATCTCCGCGCGGTGACTTTTCTCACCGGCGATCAATGCGATTTACGTCTACACGTTTTCTATCTACGCTACGTAATGTGACGCTCTGCGAGCGTTAGAATTTTTAACTCATCGTTGCGCGTTGCTCCGCGACGTCCAGCTGTCCAGGTTCAGGTCCTCAACATCCAGCCTTCGGAGCATCCATGTAGACCGCACTTGATTTACTCTGCTTCTCTACACTTGCGACCGCGATTATCTCAACGACACTAATTGATTTAACGCAAAGCACGATGAATCTCGATACTTTGCCACATGATTGAACGACTCACAAGTCAAACAAGTTTAAACAAATCGCCGAAGGCCGCGCCGTGTTCGACAACTTCGAAAGCAAAAAAGGTTCTGTTTCGCAAACGATTTGGTCGAGAAACGAGGTTCTTGTTTCGCATTCTAGAAAAGTTCTAACTTACGACAGTAACGATTAATATAGATATTGAATTCCGCGCTTGAAACGAATAACATTCTAAATCGTTATGTATAAATATTTCATGAATTAACGATCGTAATGATTGCATAATTTATTGCAAATAAAGTGAGTAATCACGAATTCCGCGTACAGTAGTGCAATTTTGATGCACAATTCTGGTGCACAACTCTGACGACAAGTTTGGCGCACAGCACAAACACATATATGCAAAAGCCTACACTGAGAGAAGTGTTTGGCATTTGTAAATATAATCACATAATGAAAGAATCATATCCGAAGAATCTATTTTTTTAGTGAATGCTCTATTACTAAGTGAATAACTATAATTTGCAATAAAATCAATTACCTTTTTTCTCTCAGTGTATATATGCAAAAATTTACTAATTAAGTAAATCGCATTGATAAGATTGATAATAAACCCATAAGATTGATAATAAATCCATCACCATAAATATTTTTTTCTGACTCACCGGTAATTCAAGATCAGCCACGAGTTTTGTTATATATCTGGAACAAAAAATATAACATTGTTAATGAGAAAGAGAGAGAAGGGGATACGAGGATCAATGACTCGACGAGAAACATATACGTGAAAAGATATGTGTGAAGCGTGTTTTTGCGATCGCGTTGTTCTTCAGTGATTTTTATTTGGACAACTATGTCCTAATTTTCCATTGAAAAGATTTAAAAAATACGTGAACCCTATAACCTACTTTCAAGCCGATCCTGCTGGACCCGAACCGGATTCTCCGGTATCAACAGCATCTATCGGAACTGCAACTCCTAAGGGAGAACCGTATCCACAATGTCACTGCGTGGCCAGAATCTCTGCATGTCAGATCTAAAATAAAACGCAAATTTTCTGTTTAATACTGATAGATATCAACGTGTCAAGCACAAATTATTGGCTTGTATATTTTTCCTTCTCAACCGATAAAAATAGAGTAAGCGAACCTATTTTGGAATAGCATCTATTTCGAAACACTTTAATTTTTTTTCTGTATTAGCCGTCAAACAATATCAAATTTTCATGTTAGTAACAAAGAACATGTTCTTTCTAGTACTGAAAAATTTGATATTATTTGACGGCTAACACAGGAAAAAATTAAAGTGTTTCAAAATAGGTGCTGTTCCGAAGTAGGTTCGCTTACTCTAAAAGGTCTTAGTTAAAAAAGAAAGATATATTTTCTCGGTCTACATGCAGCTCGTTCGTCTGCCAGTAGTATGTGCAGTTACAATCGCGGGTTTATCACGTCTATTTGCGTATAACAACATTGCGTATTCCTAATCGGAGTTACGAGAGGCAGATCTTACGACAGCCGAGTATTAATTACGCCGCAATGAACGAGATGCTATTAGCCGGATCGGTAATGAGATCTTTCCTCGGCGAATATTTAGCCTGAAAATCGAATTTTGCACAGTTTAAAAATGTCAAGACTACCAAGAGAAATGCAATATTTCAACTGACAACATTTCACCAAAACCTACAATGCGAAGATGATAAAATCGATGACGCGACAAATGCAAAATTCCATTCGCGATTCAACTATAAATCGATATATTTCACAACAATCTCGTTTCTCGCGTTTTATTCATGCCAAAAGCATGAACAAAAGCATGAACAAAATGAAAGTAGACGTAAAAAAGATAACAGTCCCCTTTTAAATGAATACGATGTCGAGGAGGTAGCGAAATTCCCTGAGGAGGGTTATGCACGCGATGCACCGCGCGGTGCATCTCGCGATGCATCTCGCGATGCGTCGGGTCGCGGCGTGTGCGCTATCGCCCTTTTCTCCGACTTTCCGGGGCTAGCGTGCGCATATCCGCCGGTGGGCTCGGGGCGTGGGAGAATCGCGCGGGTTTTACGAGCGCGATGACGCCGACGATGTGACATCGCTCGCAGCTGCGAATGCACTTTACACGGCTGCGTGCAACTGTGTCGGTCAGCGCGCGGTTGTATGCGCGTAGTCGCGCGAGGGAACCGATGTTGCACGACACATTCCCGCCGATCGACGTCACCGGGAAGCGTGGGGGAGGGGGGGAGGGCGAGCCTCGTTTAAATTCGCTTGAGGAAACGCGCCGCTTTGTTCCGAGAAAAATTCGCGACGACGAGGCGAAACGGCCAATTCGCCGTAAATTGTGCGCGTGAAGACGCACTTATTGTCGCAGGACGCGTGGCCCAACATACTAAACGCGCCTCGGGCCCTCCCGAGGAGGCAGGATGTGAGTGGACAGGAAGGCATAAATGACACCGATACGTCAACAATTTACACCACCACGTAGAGAAAAGGAAAGGATACGTGCCGTGGTGTGTTATTGATTTTGATGTGCGATTTAATCAACTGCGTGTGTGTGTGTGTGTGTGTATGGTTAAGGTATTCTATTTTAATTTATTACTGTGGCGCGATTAATATGTGGAGGAAAGATCCTTGCTCTTTCTCCTCCTTTCTCTATCGCTATAGCGCTTTCCGTTAGAGACCGGCTGGAAAAGCTTCCAGGCAAAATTCCCCCTCAGGTGTACCTAGCATATGAATATAGACGCGGCGGCGCGGGATTTACTGCAGATGGAATCTGTCATTATCGGCACCGGGCATCGCGCCGAGCGTGCATTAGACGCATATTCGACGCACCCGCGTGGCTTTCCGTTCGGGAAAGAAGACAGAAAGAAAGAAAGGAAAAGGGGAGAAGGAAAAGAGACAGCAGAAACGTTCGCGGGAGAAAACGTCGAATTAAATTTACAACACGTCCCCGGGCATAATATTATGATCGTGCAACGTGTAATCTACTGGACGAACGCTCACGTAGTGAACACGCGGCCGTTCTCAGAAGGATTTGCGCGCTGCATTGTCGCGCGGCTCACCGTGTGGTTGCCTTTCCCATTTTGTTATGCTAATGTCTCTCTCTCCCGAGGCGAGACCGGGACCCGGTTCATCAAGCGCATTAATGGCGTTTAAAATGCCACCGGTCTCGCCCGCACAGAATCTTCAATTAGTCAAATTAAACGGTCCACTTTAGTTCCACTAATTCGTCACTTCTCCAGACTTACGATCGCTGTCACGTCAAGACTTCTTCAATACCGGACTATTGTTAACGGTTACACCCTTCTCGATTTATTATCTTGAACTATGACCTTCTATGACCTGCATTGAGAGGAAAATGTCTAAGAAATAGTAAATATTTATTTGGTAGATACACTAACAGCATGTTTACTGATATTAATATAATTAATAAATAATAAGTATACTGATATTGATATAATAAAGTATTTTTCAAGAAAACATAATTTTCTTAAAATCTTGAGAAAACGTTGACTTTCTCATGAAAGCAATTATCTATTCTATTTAAATAAAAGAATATGGATTTAAGCAAATATACGTTGTTAATACCAAATAAATATTTATTAATTTTTAAATAATTTTCCCATTAGTGTGCACTAAGAGAAAATCTTGACAATTTATTTGTGGGATATAAAGTTTGTTTCTGTGAAGTAAAAAGTTAATTTCTTAGATAATAAATAAAATTTTAGAGAATAAACTTTCCACAAATAAATTTCCAAATATTTTTCTCTCAGTGTATTGCGTTACTTCCTCCCTAATTTCGAGACAGGCTCCTGTAAAAAGCGCGAATATGAGGGATCACGAAGGTTATGAGGGTGTACATTCTATATATATATATATTCTGGAATTTTTTATATCACGGCGTGCACGTACGTAAATTACACTCGTCTCGAATCGCGTTCGTCGATCCAAGGTTTCACGCCAAACTCACGAACTTTTCGGCTCCGTGGCTTAACGCGACGGTTGGGATAAAGTGAAGGGGGCCCCGCAGTTTAGATCGGTGTAAACGCCGGATGGCCGCGAACGACGCCGGCTATTTTTGTGTCGTCCGCAACAGGAGCCACAAAACGCCGCATTTTAAGCGGCGACGCACTTGTCGCCGCCGTGAATCGCACGTGGAATCGTCAAGGTTCTTTGCGGTGAGAATTCGATTAAACCCGTCTTAAACGACCCCGCGCGACTTTTTATGGCAAACGACAGAGCGGTGACAAGCGCATTTGTCTGATATGTACAGCCCTTGCTAACAGATTACGACGCTAATTACAAAAATTCAGTGCCGCGTATATCTGTGGCGTCATATTATTTATCTACTCTTCGGATTATATCACCAAATTTCCTCACCCTCTCCCCTCCGTAATTCTTGATTAATAAATCCGACGATCGTCCGATTCTGTTATTATTTGAGTTATTTAAGGGGATGCTGAAGTCGATGACGAACTCGAACAATGTCGATAATGCAGAGACGATCGTCACTAACATAATCACGCTATCCTTTTCGTATTTCTTGTATATACAGAACTTACATGAATATATGTGCTTTGTTTTACCATATTCAACGAAAAACCATATATGTGTAGAAATCTTTCTGCAAACTTTTTCGATATTCTTAAGCTTCCAAATGCAGATGCGAAGGTAGAGCAATATTCTTCAAAATTTTTCTGTTTGGAGCATCTACACCTTCGGTATGTACAAGCTGCGTAACTTTTGGATTAGGCAAATATTACGCTGACAGCTTGAGATTTTACATTAAAAATTTTTTGTTTGTTTTCGTCACATATCGAGCAATGCTCCTATTTATTTTTGCACGTACTTTTATTACGTAAAAGCATTTGTAATTCTGTGTAACCAATACGACGTAAACTTTACAGAAAAATATCAGTGTTCTGTTAAGAATAAGTTTTATAATAAAGTTTTCAGCTTCAGTGTCCCCTTAAGTGAGTGGAAATAACCAGTGTAATGCCCATATTCATAATAAAACCTCCTTAAGGTTCATCTTCAGGTGCTCTGTAATCAATAAAATTATCCGTAAAGCATCTGAAGATGAACTTAAATATAGGAAGGAGGCCTTAAATATAAGGCCTGACTATAAATATGAGTATAAGAGGCGCTCGACACGTCGCGACAAGCACCGAATATATATGACGAAAGATTATTCGCTACTGTGCTGGGATTCTGTAACTCGTTATTGGAGTTAACGACACTTTCGTTATCGTTTTTATATACCGTAGAAAAGCTGCGCAACGATAACGAAACTGTCGTTAATTCCAATAACGAGTTACAGAATCCCAGCACTGAGGTATTTACGATACGTTCCGACGATCGCGCATCGCTATTTCGCCACTCCTGATTCTGTAACTCGTTATTGGAGTTAACAACAGTTTCGTTATCGTTGCGCAGCTTTTGTATACCGTAGAAAAACTGCGCAACGATAACGAAACTGTCGTTAACTCCAATAACGAGTTACAGAATCCCAGTACTGATATACTCTAGACAGTTGCTTATGCACCGGATTTGCTTTGAACGGATAAAAGACGCGGAGCGATGTCGATCGATGTGTTACTAGCGGCGCAAAAAGATCCAAGATACCCGCGCAATTTTCACGTACGCTGACAATCAGCGCCGTGACGTGAACGATCGCACGTCTGCAATGCGTGCTCTCTTTTTTTCTCTCTCTCTCACTCTTTTTTGCTAACGAATCGACGTTATCTCCCAAGATTCAGCGTCTTTTTCTCTTTCTCTCTCCGAGATTATCGGCGAATCTCTAACTCCCGATTAATAAGTTCGACGATCGTCTGATTCTCTCACTACTTGAATGAGGAAAATAACAAGTGTGAGAGACACGTCGCGACAAACACCAAATGCGTATGCAGAGAAACGAGAGTATTATTCGCTACCGAGGTACTTACGATATGTCCCGACGATCGCACTTCGTATTATCTCGGCACTTTCGATACTTATTTACACGCGGGACTTACTTTCGATAGATAAAAGACGCATCAAACACGGAGCGACGTCGATTGTTGTGTCAATGATAGTTGCTTATGCGGAAAGGGCGAAGATGGCCACGCCATCTGTGATGCACTGTGTGCACTGCCCCCTCGATTCGATATATCGATAGTCTATCGATTTATGTACCGATATTGATCTATCTAAAGCATTCGCGGGACTGTATGCATGTTCGGTAAAAGTGGAAGAAAGGAAAAGGGAATTGCATGTCGCTCGTGCGGTAAGAGTGGAAAGTGAAAATTTGGATTTCGAAGGAGCCTGTATGAAGTTAGCCCCCCACTTTTCGAATTTATTAATTTTGACAGTTGTGCTGATTTGTGCTAGGTTTGTGCTACATTGTGCTCGAATTATAAATTTTTAATACGAAAAATGAGCGAGAAAAATGGAAAAAACCGTTTTTTTTGGTAGCCCCCCACTTTTTGATTTTCGAAATTTTTTTTATTGTGCTAGGTTGTGCTAAGTTGTGCTAACATTGTGCTAAAGTATTATCTTCGAAAAATAATCA
>NW_022639645.1:232654-232845 GCF_010583005.1 Odontomachus brunneus
AGGTGCGCTAAGTTCTCGAAGCGCACTTAATCAGTAAAATCAACTATTTCTTTAAAATTATTGTTATACATGATATAGAACTCTAGAACTATTGTAAAACAAACCGGAACTCTAAAGAAATAATTAGTTTAAATAGTTTTTCTTTATTAGGTGCGCTGCGTGAACTTAGCGCACCTTTTTTTGAAAGTCTT
>NW_022639645.1:236524-266501 GCF_010583005.1 Odontomachus brunneus
ATAGTTCTAAAGAAATAGTTGATTTTACTAATTAAGTGCGCTTCGAGAATTTAGCATGCCTTTTTTTAAAAGGTGCAACAATTCTAAATTCTACATTTTCAATTCTAACAATATAGAAAATTTTCTATAACATTATCATGTATTAAAAAAAAAAAGTGGATTTTTTTTACACAAGAACATTTTAATATTTTATCTAAGAAAAGTTGGTTTGGCAGTAACCAAATTTTTGTTTTTATTGAATATTCTTGATTGAAGTGTTAAACTTATTAAGATTTAAAATGTATTTGAATAAACTTAATGCTTATGATAGATTTACGGATACATGAATTTATGAAATATGTGAAGCAAATAACATTTGCTTGAACATAGTATATATTTTTTTATATGTATGTTTAGAGTTGACGTAATTTTTGCATATTTAAGGTTCTAGAGTTAAGAAAACACTCTTTGTTGAAGATAAACATTACTTAGGAGAGAGAGAAGTGAACCGAGTAATTGCTTTTGTTAGCAACAGAATAATATTTTTCTGTGTATAATGTTAAACAAAAGGGTATAAGAATTAGAAAGGGTATAAGAATTTCACACACACACACACGTACACACGATGAGTGAAACCGTGTCATTACTCTCACTGATGTCTTTATTTTTATTTTTCTGTTACAGAATCCGACATGTGATCGCCGAGGTCGAAAGAAACACATCACCCTGACGAGATAATGCCGAGTATCCGTCAAAATACTCTTTCGCGAAGGCACTCCGTGCACGAGATGCGTTCTTCGTGATTCCACGCGATCGGTCGAATTTGCGAAGATCGACGGGGAATAGATATTCGCTTTCGAGAAAAATGCAGCGTGTCACGAAAACTCGTAAAACCGGGCGTTCTGTTTTATAAATGGCCCGCGAAGCGTCGCGTGTACGTTCACCGTTCAGAATCGCAGATCGCTTCTCCGATCGGGGATATCGACGATGTTTATCGACGAGCGGGACACGGATCTGCGCGAGAGTTGTTAGAAAAAGTACCGCAGAGTAGTCTTACGGGCTATTATGACGGACTATTTGGACCCGCATTTCGTCCGGGCTCTCTGCCGTGATCCAGAAAGACGAACCCTCCAGGTGAGCAAACAGCGTTGTTAATTCACTGTCAATCAGTGTGCTCTGCAATTATCGGGAATATCCGCTTTTCAGTTATATTCGGGATATCTGACTACTCTCGAGGTAGAATTTGTTGCGCGGAATATCGAAAGAAAAATTTATGAAAAAGACGATCGAGCAATTCCTGCACAAATCTTATTCACGTTAACAAGTTAACTGACTTCCATTGTTTATTTCAGTAATCAATTGCAATTTTAAAAATCAAAGATGCGGTAAATAAGTGCAATCCATGTTGCATGTATAATAAAAAATTTTGTGTTAAATTTAATACATTTTACATGTGCAGAACTACTAAAATTTTAATATGAATGTAAGGCAAAACAAATATGTTAAAGAATAACACAAATATTATGTCTGAAATTAACACAAAAATATAATGACTATAAATATTCTGATAAAAAATATAAAATATAACACACAACAAGATGTTATTTTCACAGTGAGAAAAATATATTATATATATATTATATATATATTCTATATATTTATTTTTTTTATTGCGTTGCTTTTGAAGCATTGGCAATGATTGTTTACCTGAATTTTCTTAATTATACGCTCTATAACTAATTCACATACTTGATGTTATTTGGAAAATTTACTTGTCCTAGTTAGGATCGAAATCGATAATTCTGCCTCTTGAGAGTCACTTACTTTACCCATTAGACTATTTTTATTCTGACTGTAAATGTACTGTGTATTGTATATATCATAAGATGACAAAAACCTAATTTTTCAGCAAAATTGACATCTATAATAACATCTATAATACTCTAATTTATACTGAAATATAAAATGTGTAATTTTAATATATATTAACACAAAATATTTGGATAACACGAACATAATATATTAAATTAACACGCGGATAATAAAAATTTAACAGAAAAATATTAATAAGGATCACTTTTAACATCAATACAAGTTTTTTACTGGGTATATTTACTAGCTCGTCTCATTGTTTATTTATCAGTTATATAGTCCTAGTTCTTGCGACTATAATTTATACCGACAGCAGTTCTCTGAGCAATTTAAAATTAATTCTTCCTTATAAAAATGTTGTGGGAGGTCATTATTCATGGCGACTTTTAAATATTCAACATAACATACTTTTCTAACTAAAACCCAAATTCTGTTAAAGTAAAGTTCTGCTTGAAGTTGACAAAAGAAAGCCATTTTGTTATTTCCATTTGGTCGTTGGAAATTTAGTTTGTGAAAAGCTATACTGTTTCGATCGTTTGTATCTCAGAAAATATTGATACTTCAATATTTTCACTCACTTAGAAAAAATTAATTTTAAATCGCTCAGAGAGCCTATTACTGTAAATCAAAGTCGCGAGAATCAGGACAGCTTATATATCTAATTTGTTATTTAGGTTTTATATGTAAATTAGCGAGATATGCAGAAAAATACATATTGCATTCAAGTAAATGTTACTTGTTTTAAGTATTTCATGAGTTTATATATTCGCAAATCTATCATAAATCTATCATAAGTTTATCATAATTATTAGATTTATTCAAAATGATTTTGAGTTCTAGCAAGTTCAGTAACTAAGAATATTAAATTAAGGTAAAAATTTGATTTGTTTACTATATAGAATTGAGCTATCTTTTTCTTCGATAAAATTTTATAATATTCTTGTAATGAGAATAAATTTTTTTCTTTTGAGTATATTGTAGTTCTTTAAGAACTTTTTTCAAATTTGTTGGATATATTTTAATGAGCATACTTATTGAGGAAATATTCTTTGTTAAAAAGAACTATTACTTATAAGAAGGAGAGTAAATTGAGTAATTGCTTTTCTTAACAGTAGAATGATATTTTTCTGTATAAAGATCGCGCGCTGCGACGATTAAATAAATACTCTTACGATTATTAATATCCTAAAATTGCAACTCGCAGGATAAATAATTTATAGAATAGAAGGATGACATCTGATGGTAGAATTGGTAACGTTTTCTAATAAATTTCTGGTGAAGTATCGAGCGATATTGACCGTAAAGTTTTTCTTCCGGGAAGAACTGAGCGGAATTTACAGAGACGTTCGCGAATTTCGCAAGTAATTTGTACAATCCATTCATTTGGTATTTGTATAATGTACGCGGTGGGTAGAACTGTGTGTGCGTGCCCAAGTCAGTATGGCCGCGACTATCCGAACACTATAAACACGTACATTTACAACGGTGAAAAGGTTAAGGGTCACCGTCGGCATCTTGAGGCAATGCTATCTGAACTTTCGAAACTGGTAATCCTCTGTTACTTTTATGCAATCAACGTGACGTCCTTTACGCAAATCTTCCGCGGAGTGAAAAATTAGATTTTCAACACTATTTCGTGTGCATCGAGTAATCGCACAATGCGATAACGCTTGCTGTATGCTTCGATCAAGCAGACGCGCTTTAATAATGACGCTTTCGTTCAAATGTGTGGTCCGCGGTAAATATATTAAATATTAAAATGAAAGACCATTCGAGACTCTCTGCGCGTATTTATAAAGAGCACGTTTCCGGCTTTCATATGGGAGAAGATAAAAAAGAAAGGAAATCGGTTTTCATGTGATTACAATGAATGTATTTGTCTTCTGGTGGAACTCGTGCCGCGATTATTTACTAAAAATTTAAAACAATATGTTCGCGAACATATTTAAACCGTATGTGCGATTCAATCGAGCCAATTCAATCTCTTGAAATGTAATTAATTAAATATTTCTCTTTTCCTCTCTCTCTCTCTCGTTCTCTCTGGCACTGTTTAATCGAACTTATGCAAGATATATTGAATTTTGTTCGCAATATCGTTCCTATCGTCTGTTTTCCGCTTCCCCTTTTTCGTTAATGAGCAGTTGAACTGCATTCGCGTATCGAATATCAAACACATGTGCGCGTTGGTGTAGCTTGATGCAGGTGCGTGTTACAGATAGCATCGCAACCGGAAGTCCCGTCAAATATTTGCTTCGTTCAGATTTCGCGCTGTCTGAATTTCGAGTGCTGAAAGAAGTGAGAGAAATGAATTATTTCGCCTGCAGTAACTTTTATTTTGCAGCGGTTCATTTTTATTAAAAATACGGACAGAACGCGGAGAAGAAATTGTACCACGGAAAAAAAAAATTTTCTGTCACAAATAGAAACCTCGTTAGCTTGACGAATCTATAGCTGTAATACACGGGCAGCCAGTTTGCTATGACCAAGTCATCGCAGATTTGCGACTTCAGTAAGTTTATATTCAGTAAAGTTTGATGTTACAATGAATTGTTAGCATAGTAAAGATAATGCTACGCAACTAATGGAAAATATAGCTTAATATGTGCAAATAATTATTTTTTTGTTATACTAAAAGAAATTTGGCACATTAACAAGTTTCAATATAACTAAATCAAAATACACTCTGAGTTCTAGTAAGTTCGGCATTTCAACAAAAAAAAAATTAAATTAAGATAAAAATTTGGTTTGTTTGCTACAAAGAGTCGAATCATCTTTCTTTTCGATAAAATCTTGTAATATTTTTGTAAAGAAATTTTTTTTGGAGTAAATGGTAGTTCTTTGAGAACTCTCCTCAAATTTGTGCCGAGTATATTTTAATGAGTATATTTATTGAGGAAATATTCTTTGTTAAAGAGAACCATTACTTACAAGAAGAAGAGTAATTGAATAATTGTTCTTCTTAACAATAGAATATATTTTTTTGTATGGTGATCGCTGCGGCGATTAAATCATCAACAATCGAAGTTAGCTAAAACAAAAATGAATAGTTGTATAAGTTGTTTAATAAAATTAATAAATTTGTTTTCGCAAACTTTCATTGCTCGAAACACGAAACGGTTTATTGCAATATCTAAGATAATATAAAAAAAATAGGTTTGCTGTATGTGTGAGCGAATTATACTTCCAAAACCTAATATCTTTGCTACATTGGCAAGTCTGTTTAGTTATAACGCTTAATTTTGCCCAGCAAGCTGCAGATTCACAGAATCAACTAAAGCATTTTTTTCCGTGATGGATATTTCGTGACATCGATCCTTCCATAAGCCTCAATAATTCGAGGAGAAACGCATGAAGGCGTATCTCCGCAGAAACGCGTGCATCGTAGATCTTGTAGGCTGATAATAGCCTTAGAAAGTATAACAGCGATATTGTTTGTACTGGCGGGTCGTGAACATCTTAGGTCGACGTGTGACTGGTGTACAAAGGTACGGAACACTTCTATTAGTTACGAGGTCGGGAGCTCCTGAGAACGTTTTCCATTTTCTGATTTATGCGAGAGCGCAAGTACTCTCAGTCGCGAGCACTGTACTGCCCGGCCGTGAGATTAATTTGCATTTTCACGGATTATTTCCGCGAGAGATCGGTCTCCCCACGGGACTCTTCGACAGCTTCCGTTCTAACAGGTGAACGCGGAAATCCAATTGAATTGGTGAGAGTCGCACTACAAGTTGACGTGTACGTTTATTATTGTTATATTGAATTGGCGATCGTTTGGATAAATCGATTATCGAAATTTTGTTTTCCTCATATATATATATTTTTTTTTACTTCTACGTCCCGTCGAGTCTCGAGGGACGTTGAATTGTTTTGTTGCGAATTGCACTGAGAGAAAAAAATTGTTAGTTTAACTAAAATTAAAGTTATATTTTTGGTTTTAGGCAGTATTTTTTAATTGTTCTGATACGAAAATGGTAGTGGCATGTATATATCATTAACATTATTTAATTAATTAAATAAAATTAATTAATTGGTTAAATAAAAAAATGATTTTCTTGACCACAATTTATAGTAACTATATATATATTTCTTTATGTAATTATAGTTATAAATATCAAATTTTTTCTCAGTGTATTTTTTGTTAACTTTTATTGCTACATAAGATTTTAAAATAATAAACACACTACGTGATATTTCTTAAATAATATTTTTAAGAAATATTTTTCAAAGAGAATAATAATTTTTTAATAAGTACTTACAAAGTGCGGGGAATAATATTTAAAAAAAATATTTTCAGATGAAACACACTACATAATATTTTTCAAGTAATAATAATAATATTTTTAAGACATTTCTCAAACAATAATATTTTATTTAAATAATACTTTTATAAAAAATATTCTTTAAAAAATAATATTTTTCAAATAAGTATTTACACTGCAAAAAATTTTGTGTTAATTCAATATATTTCGCTGTTATTTTTATGTTAACATAAAATTTTATATTTAGTGCGAATATATTAATGAATAACATAATTTATTTTTACATTTTACATATACAATATTTTATCAATAATGTACATGTTACATATAAATTACGTCGTTTTAACACTTAAAGATGGTAAATATGAACTCAACGCGCGTAGCGGCCAAAATAATACTACAACAATATGTTAAACTAGCACACGAGTATGTTAAAAATATAATACAAAAATTTCAACACAGCTATTTTTTTGCCGTGTATAAAGTGCGGAGAAGAATAATTAATTATATATAAAAGCAAAAAATAACCCAATTAAAAATAAAATTAAAAATAGAACTGAAAATAAAATTAGAAAATGAAAATAAAATTGAAAATGACGTGGTGCTCGGTGCGGATAAATGTCCATCATCCAGCACACCATTTTTCCAAGACCTTATTTTCCGCTGTAAGAAGAACGGGCCCCGTTTTATCGGGGAATGCGGAAATCAGCGATCTGTCGTGCTCACGCCGCGTGTATCACGATGCACGCGATGGCGCGCGATATACTTTCGGCTTCCTAGCGAGTTTCGACAGCGTGTATTACGCCACTGTTAATGATCCGAGAAGATTTCTCGTTGCTTACGTTTTTCGACGCTAGCTCACTGAACGTAATCGAAATCCTTATAAGTAATCCTTTCACATTATGCGAAGACGAGTTACTTCGTGGAGTTAAACCGCAGTGAATACGGTAAATTCGTAATAGCCGTTCCAAGAAGAAGTTTCTGTATCCTGTAAAACGCCATTCAATAATCTCATCGGCGTTCTGAGTTATTCGTCAAATTCGAGAACAAGGTCTCAAGACAGAAGCGACTCCAAGTGTTATGTCACAGAAGTCGCGCATATTTCTTCCACATAGTTTTTCAATTGCTGTCGTTTGCTCGTGTTGACGATAACGTTTGTTGTCCAAATAACACTTTATCGCTCGTGTAGGGCGAACTTAGTCAAAAATTTATGGTCTCGGCGACGCGCGTGTCATACTGAAAAAAGCAACGTGTGTGTAAATAAGATTTAGCAGGTTGCGTTACGTGGTATCATCTTCTCGAGACGCCGGCGTACAGAATTCCTGGAGACAGTGGTCTCTGATTAAAAACGACGATGACGATGACGAGTGTTGGCGACATCATCTGCGCGAATATAGGACAGATTTGTTTGAGTCTGGTTGTCTTCCTGCATATTGATTAAAAAAAGATATATACAATATTTTATAATATTGTTCACACACATTTTAGTACATGTAGCTATATTTTTTCTAGGTGAAATAAAAAATTGCCTATATATATTTATAAACAATAAGGTTATTTAGTTGTGAACAGAATCTGACAAATGTGTCATACAGAGGAAACAAATAGTTTCTGCTTTAACGTTTCTCTCATATTTTATCAAAGTTAGTGATATCATCCGTTCAGATACTACATAAAGTGAAGTACTTAACTCCTTATTTGGCAATGTTATTCTCAAGCAAAATCTATTTCTTATGAGATATATGCAAGAACGATAGATCCAGGCGCGTTTAGTTAGCAACGTTGCTCTGGAGCAACTTATCTATTCTGTTTATTGCTCAGTAATTTCGATTTTTGCCACTGGATAACAAATTTATGCGGGTTTATTATAAATAAAAAATATTTTTAATACATAACTACACTTAGGAGATATTATTTACTTCATTTAAGCACTCAAAATGTTTTCCTTTAAATTGTTTTAAGTAATTGTTTGCCAGATAAAGGGTTAAAGCAAAATATATCGTTTATTTAATTCCAAAAAAATGTAACTTTTATAAATGTTTGGCAACTTTTTAAGGTAAATGCATATTGAGATTTTTGTTCTACATTTTTATAGCTTTTAAAGCAAATAGTAATATATGTTACTTCGTAGCTACACGACAGGTCTATATTTATTCTTTTAAGTATTGTTATCTGTCTGTTATACTCAAAAGCAGAATTTGTTCATAAGAATATCAAAAGTTTATCAAAGTAAAATTGATTCGACTCTATATAATAAACAAATCGAATTTTTTTTATTTAATATTTCTGATTAAATTTCTAACTTTCTAAACTAGGATTTACAATGTATTTTGAATAAATTTAATGCTACTATAAATTCAAATGATTGATTTGCGGATATATAAACTTGTGAAACAAGTAACATTTATTTGGATACAGTATTTTTCTGTATTTTTCTGTGTGTATATTTATTAAGTGAGATATAAGCTCTGACAACTGATCTGTGTGGCTTCCGGTTCTTCCTACAGCGAAACGTTTAACGGTTGCGACATTTGTCTTCGATGAGTTTTGCAATGTATTTCGCATGCAATAGGAAAATGTATCTCCTGATAATTACTAAAAAAACGAACTCTCTCATTGAACACAGGATGCGTTGCGAAAATCATCGAGGGAAAGTGTCGCAATCTTTAATCATCTGACTAGGATAGGAAAAAAACGCGTTTCTCTTATAATTTTATATCCCACAAAAGTAAATTTTTAGATATTTTTTCAGTGTAATACAGTGTTGAAAATTCGTTAGGTACGCGACACGTCGTCACGGCGATATTAATTCAGATTCGCGGTCAAGCGAAAGAGAGAGAATGTGTGTGTGCGCGCGCGCGCGCGTGTGTGTGTGAGAGAGAGAGCCGCTCCCGTGTGGATCCTCTTTAAAATCTTGCGAGCTACACAAGCTCCGCGCGCTTCATACGATCTATACGCGAAGGTCGTCCGGTGTTCGCTCCACTTTTCGTGCGAAAAAGGAAGAAAACAGCCCGGAGATCTCGCGAACGGGCAAAGTCGAGCGTACGCGCACTCGCCCTTCTTCGGCGCGCGAAAGCGTTTCAGACCGAACGGCGTCGTCGTCGTCTTCGGCGATATTTAGCGTTCACTCGCCCGTCCGCTGCACGCTGTACTCATGATTTTATGTTTACCGTGCGAAATGTACACACACACACACACATGCGCGACGCGCTTCACATTTCCACTGTTCGCAATTCGCTTCCTCCTGTGTGATAAACGCGAAGAAAGAAAACGCGAGACGAGACGAGACAGGACGAGACGGGAGAGTCGCCGTCTGCAATTACTCGCGCGCCGTGCAAAAATCAAACCTACATTACTGGAAAGCGTTTTTCGCCGACAGCGGCAACGCACGGCCGCTGCTCCGCAGTCGCATATAATTCGTTGCGCTCGTAATCGCAGCGGAGAAATGTAATTATACGCGGAGCGCGGGACATTTTCGGGATTGCCCGGGCGAAATTAGTATCGCGGCACGCGTCTCGTGCCTTCGCCACCGCGTCGGTGCGCGCCGCAGCGTCCTATACATGTGCTATAACGCTGATTGCGGTCGGTCTGTTCGCAAACAGCCCAGACGAAACGGCGCCGGCGAGTCGGTCGCCGAGAGCTCCGGGGACGCCGACGTGCTCGTCGCCCGCTGGGATACCGTAGATAGGGACGTTCGATCGGCGATCTAGCGTGAAATTGTGCTGCGGACACGTCGCGACGCAACCACCCCGGGCGCCTCCGGCCGCCCACGTAAGGGGGAGAGACTCGCGGATAATTAGATTTGCGCGCGATAATGTAGTACGCGATCAAAGTTGCCGCGTGTGGACGCGAACGCTACTGCGGATTCGATCGATGTACAGGGTGTCTGACTTCACGCGAGTCTCGGCTGAAAGTATCGCGGGGGAGAAGAGGATATTTGCTGCTTTTCGTTGTTTGGAAATACTTGGAATTCTTTTGGCTGTGCGAAAAGTTATTTATTGATGAGCGCGCGAGACGGGGAGAGAGAGAAAGAGAGAGACTCTGAGTTGTTTACATTGTTTGCATGGTGTTAAATCGTAGAGGGAAATATGTATATTGATTCAATATAGAGACATGTACAAGGGATATATGCACATGTGCTTTTTTATATTTATCTTGAGAGGACTAGTAGGTACAAAATCGCGAAATGGTTCTTTTAATGGTTTATTTAGTAAATAATTCTCCCTGTTTCATTAAAATCGGAATAATATTTCAGTTAAGAAGTAAAAGAAAATTTTTGCAAAGTAAATTTTCGAGCCTCTCGAAATTCTGTGTATTAAAATTCTCCATCTTGACTGAATAAAATTAAACGATGTGTTACCAGCTAGAGTGAAATTTCTTGCATGTGTATGATATACTGTTTCTGGTGATAAATGCAATTTTCATTCATAAATTAGTTAAAATAGACTATATGGGTGGATGGAAAGTTGTCTCATAATTAAGGCCGGCAGGAGGGCTGTGGAGACCTCTCGCGGAGATTCTGGAGCTAATCAGGATATATATTTTATACGTGACCTTCTTTATCTTGCGTTGCTAGACTGAACTCGGTATCAGGGCAAGATGACCACGTTGCCCCATGTTCGTATTTTGCTTATTACGAAACAAAATTTACAGTTAATAGGGTCGTGGTGGGCATTAATACATAGAAGAAGGTTGCCTCTATCATATTTATACAGTTAGTCACAGCAGTTAGATGCCTGAGAAGTTGTAACTTTGAAATTCCAAAATATAGGGCATCTAGCTCCGGTGACCTACTCTGCCGTGCCAAGGAAAAAAGTGGTTAAGTCACATTTTTAAGAAAACTGAGTTTTTTATACTAATAGATTCGTGTCAAAGAACTACATCTAACTGTATTGACAAAAACTAAAAATTATTATTATTTATTGAAATAAAAATTTTAGATAAAAGTTTAACTTTAGGTTAATTTTAAGTAAAAGTTTTGAACACAATATGATAAAATAACTAGAAAAAAGCCGTAATTGACAAAAAAATTGTACAACGCGTCCAATACGTCAGAAATATACGTGAAAAAGACCACAATATCCATGAATGTTTTCTTCTTTGCCAAAAGCATTGGTAAAGCATAGTCCTTATTACAAAAGAAAAGTCTTTCGTAGTTACGGTTTTCTTATGTTGAAAATTATTAAGTCACTTTGCGATTTTTTTTCTCTTGTATTTTTAAAAAGCAAGAATTTTAAGTGCATTTTCGAGTAGTAAATATTTAAAAAATTTATTTTTATTGTAGAATAAAAAAGCGTACCCGATTTACTCAATATATGCTTTTGTATTCATAGAGATTTACTTTTCCATTACGATTTTGTATTCATAGAGATTTACTTTTCCATTCTCTGAGCAAACAGTTTTCGTCGATTTTCTCAGTTTGAAGGCAAATGTAGTTAACCACTTTTTTCCTTAGCATGGCAATACTGACATTAATCTTCTGCTGTCTAAATTAATTTCTCATATTTAACAAATTTTTCATGTGTACACAGGATGTATTAAAACTAAAATACTCAACATATATAAAAGATGAAATTTTACTTTTCTAATTTTTTATTTTTCCAAAGTAAGTTTGTGATTCTGAGGTCACGTTGGGCAGTTACTATTGCTGCTAAAATACTAAAAAAAAGCAATTATTTTGTGACTTTTACATATCTGTCAAGACAGGAACAACGTTCATATTGAAAATAAATAATGATTAAACAGGATTTTGACTTCAGAGTCACAGTGGGCAGTAGAGAGTTAATTATTGTATTCCCCAATGAATTTGCTGTTCGCTTACGAACAGTACGACTGCTAACTGCGACTCCAGAGGAATTATTAACCACGACTCTTTTTACTCACGCTTTAGTTCATTTGATATTAATCCATGATTTTTCATACAAATTTCACTGAGAACTCGATTGTCTACTGCAATTGTACGTTTTCTTGCTTTACTCTTCATTCATTCAAAATTTCCCGTTCTTCGGTATTTTCTTAGGAATCTCGCTGTCGAATTTAACTCTGACTGCTATTCCGCGTTTTGGACTTTAATTGAATATTTTGACTTATTTTGGAATGTACGAAACGAAAGAATTCCTCGCAGAATAACACTCACTCGTATAACGTGAAAACAGATAATATATGACAATCACTAGCTCTCATAGATATTACGATATGTATACATTATATAACTGAATTAATATTAAAACAGATAATATGGAAACAATCGTTGCACATATTGTACAATGGACTACTTCGACCACTGAATAAAATCCATTGAGTTCCATTCAGCAGTACGCAGTGTTCTCACAACTAGTGAGAAAAAGTGAGAAAAAGTAGAGAACACGGAGAAAAATAATTTTGCTCTTTTAGCAAAATCGTCGTTGCTACTGCATATTCGTAGTGACACCAAAAAAATTTAGTTGGCCTAACTAATTTTACAAATTATTCGTAGCAGAAATAGTTTTGTTGCTAGGATAGAAAAAATTGGAGAGTATTTGTCTTAAGAATCACATTAATTTGCTATTGATGTAAAATAATATATTCTTAGCAAATTTATTTGCTATTGGAGCAAAACTGCGACTACTTATATAAATCCATGGTTCTATAAATTATGGTTCCATGATTCCATGATCCCATGGTTTATATAAATCATGGTTCTTATAGCAAAATAATTTGTAGATTCAAATTATATCCAGCAAATAGTGATTAGTATTCTTAGCAAATTTTTTTGCTGTCCATATAATAACGAAAAGATTTTGCTAGACCAGCAGAAAATTTGCTGGGTCAGCAAATTATTTTTCTCCGTGAATGCATAAGCATTAAGTAGTGAACAGTAACTGGATGAATATCTACAAAAACATGTACACATTTCTATTATTATTCTCCTTCAAGAAATTATAATTCGCTATCAACGTCCTTGCGCGGCTCTCGTTGGATAAAATTAGTCCTTGTTGATATTTTATATATTTCTATTGTGTGCTTGTTTATGCGACATTTTCATCTGGGAATAACTCGAGACGCCGGACGCGGAAGTTGCAACGTAAAGTCACGGTATCGCTCCAAGTTATGCGCGGGACACGTAGAGCGGATGGAAATAGCATCCCGGCAGGCATAAAGTGCACGCTGTTTATTTATTCGTGGGCATTTACAGACTAATATAACGACGATTAACAAACCGAGTGATTCGTCCGTTGCTACACATTTGACGTAATAGAATTACATCGACCGCGATGATTTTACGCCGAGACAAAAAAGGATGAAGTTCCTCAAGTTTTTTTTCACACCCGATGTACACCGGTTGTCGCTCTATCTTACCGCGCTCTTCTTCATAGCCGGTAAGCTGGAAACTTATTTCACCTGTGACGTTTGCTGTACCTTGTAAAATCCGCGCAAAAATCGCCCGTTAATGAAATATGAAATGGACATAATTACTTAACAGCTGTCGCGAAATAATATGAACATTTTGACGCTCGCTGTCACGCACATGTGACTCAACTCTGCCAGCGTGGCTGCCGCTTTATAAAGAAATACTTTTCATAACTTTAAGATAATAATACTTTTCGGTAGTAATAATTTGTAATTATAATATAGAAGTTACACGGAGAAAATATTGTAATAAAAATTAGAGCGATATTTTGTAATCTTGAATTATACAAAAATTAAGTTGTGGAAAAATTTGCTTAACTATGTTTGACCTTTTACCCGCAAAATTTGTATAAATACTTGAATATTTAGTACAAAATATCAGCACAGTTCAACTTTATAAGATATATTATAAAATGTATTTACAAGAAAATGTATATATACAAGATATATTATAGATATATTATAGATGTACTATTAACGTAATTTTTATTAACGTAATTTTACTATTAATGTAATTTTTATTACAAAATTTTCTGTGTGTATAAAGATAGATCTACGTAGGGAGAAATGATGTTGATTCAATAGAATTGATGGAAGGCGCCGTAATTGAAATCAATCTTCTTGATTCAATAGCAATATTATTGGTACTAATACTCAAGTTATTAAGACAATATATAACGTATTAGTTTCAATAATATCGCCATTGAATCAAAAGGATTTACTCCAATTACGCTGTTGAACAATTGATACAATAGCATTTGTCGCTGCGTACAGACTTACTCTGTATGTATACTCGGTTATTACTAAATGCACACTTCCTATCGAATGAAGTTGCAACGCTTCAATTTCTCACAATTGAAAGACACTGCACGTGTATGCGTAGTAAGATAAATGTACCAATTTCCAGACACGTATCTAATTATGGACATTTTTATTGTTTTATTGTTTTAGTCTTTTTTTAAATACGAATATTTAAACTTTCAATATAGAATATATTTATGTACTTAATATTTGTACATATATTTTATGTTGAAAATTTAAATATTTATATCTAAAAATCAAAACATACACAAAGAGAGTGTCCAGAATTAGGTACATATCCAGGCATTGGAACTTTTATTTTAATCGATTATAACAAGTTGAAGTGACAGTACAGAGTGTGGCATTTGTGCAATTTGGAAGGAAGAATATATTTTCAATTAAGGCTTTTGAGCTGGAAGCCGCGGAACTTTTGACTGATGACGTCAGAAGCGAGAAAACATATGTTCAAAATTCTTGCGTGCTATTTCCAAATAAAAGAGCATTTGTATGAAAAAATCATTTTTAATCGCTTGAGCACGTACTTGTAAAATGCTCCGAAAACTATCTTTTTTCCTTGATAATCAATAAATAATCGTAAAATTAATGTGATAAGCAACCTTCCTCTTTAACCTACCTTTTCTCATGTTTTTGCCACGTCCATTTTACGGCTATTTATTGACTATCAAGGGAAAAAGGATAGTTTTCCGAACATTTTACAATTATGCTTAGACGATCTGAAGCGTTCTTTCATATAAATATCTTTTTACTTGGAAATAGTATGAGAAGAATTTTCAGTGTGTCATTTCTCGCTTTTGACATTACAATCCAACATAGCCGCTGCGAATACCCAGGAGTTTTAAGAGAACATCTTGTGAGAAGTAATTTTCACATATCTATAATCCGATTATTGCGCATGTCAATAGTGACTTTCAATTCTGATTATCTGAACTTGACTCGGTAAAAAGTGTCCAAACCGTTTAGCAACTGAGTGTACTGTAGGTTGTAAAACGGCTTAGACCTAAAGAAGTTGAGAGCACGTCAAACTATTAAAATTGAGTATTATTTCGATGGATTTACACAATAATTATATTATTCATTGTTATTGACTGGTTATAGTTATGCAAGGATAATCTAATCCAAAATTATGATGTGCAAATTTTTATAACTAATGGGTAGTCCATACGCCTACATAAAACAAATAAGATCCAAGCCTTATGGGTGCCTAAAATTAATTAAAAAAACAGTTAATATTTTTTCTACTGGTTGCACCATTCTTTACTAATTGCATCTTGTTTATCCATTTTTTAAAGGTTTAAGCCTGTCCATGAATACTTTCAAAGAGAAGAAAATTGCCCATGCTTGACTTGTTGAACGATTGAGAGGAATCTCAGTCTGTCTATACTTTCTGAATCATGTATCAAATTTTCACCTTCACTTCTTTTGAAACGTACTCCGTCATTCTTGCATAAGTATGACCAATTATATTATTACAGCGTAAACTCGTCGATGATGACTTTCAGTTTTGACAGCTCAGTGAGCTTCCGACTGTGTCCAGATCGTCTTGCAACTCACAATCTAACCTATAAGGAGTATATTTGTCTCTTTAGATTCCATCTGAGCGAGCTCTCGAAATCTGCTGACTATAGTCGAAGATTTCGCCGAGATAAACGCGGCGTCGAAGTGTGTTAATATCACAGCAATGATCGTTTTCTCCGGCTCGGTTCGCGTCACGTCAATTGCCAATTCCATGGCCGACGGTTTCTGTTACACCGCCCCACATCAATAAACGCGATCGCGCCGCGTGGTAACGAGGGTAGATTAGGTGTCCGCATGTGCAGGCGTGTTGCACAGAGCGGCGATTGCTTTAGCTCGCGGCCGTAATTTGCGAGTGAGCGAGCTAAAGTCGCGATTCCGCGACTGTCTGCGCTGAATACGCGCGATATTCCAATTAGGAAACACGCGGGCGCAATCCTTTCGCGAGACGGCAGCTCTTCTCGAGTCCATGAATCGCGCTCACATCAAACGTTTCCCGCTGTTTCAGGACCTGCAGATCATATATTATGGACTTCTGGGTCTGGAGGCGCTGCGCCCATGCAGAGACTCCATTCTCCGTGGACTTTGCAAGATCGTGCGTTACGAGCGGCACCATGCGAACCATGTCCTCTACTAGTAAGTAACCCGCATGAATTTGTTCTCCGCGTGTTGCGGAAGGTGTGTTTGTATAGAGCTATCTTGGGAATCGCGCCCGCGCGCATTCTCTCCGCGGACCGCAAATGCCACAAGTCGAAAAGAACAACGGTGCTTTCAATCTCAATTTCAAGAAGGTGTCGATAGTTTTTAAATTAGGATTATGATGAAAGACGCAGAGAACTTCCTCGACGGGGTCTCTCCGATCGAAAAGTTATTCGTTTCTCTGTCGGTCTGAAATTTAAATATTTGTTTTGTCACGGATATTTTTATGTATGTGTCTAATCTATACAGGGTGTCCCATTTTAACAAAATGTAAGAAAATGCAGTACTGAAAAGTTAATTAAAAAATTCTGAAAAAAATTTCAGAGCTCTATGAGAAGAAAATAGAAAATTTTTATCTCTTGCTATTTTTCGGTAAAGTTGATAGAATTCGAGTAAAAAATTATTGAAACAAAAAATTTTGTAGATATTTCCGTAAATATTTTAGAAAATAGAGGTCGTATAAAAAATGTTTTCAAACAAAAGTTGTCTCTTTCTTTAGAAGTTTCTAAACTTACCTTAGGTAAAGAATGTTTGTTTATGTAGAATAAAATTCCGTAATAAAAAAATATATGTTTCTATTTAAAAAAGCAAAGATCTCGATCTGACGTTGGCGGCGCCATGCAAGGTCAAACCAATAGTACCTTCTTATATCCTTCATCAAACCATATAACTTTTGTTTGAAACATTTTTGCTGAATATGCTCGGCTGAAGAATTATCAGGGTGCATCTTTTAAAATGAGATACCCTGTATATATGTAAAATATGTTTGTCTGGATGCTCGCTATTAATATTTGGCCCTTTTAACCGATCTGGACCAAATTTTATGTAGTTACTCTCTAAAATTCTGTAAGAAATATAGGCTATACATGAAACCTGGACACGTCTTATCCGGATTTCATCTCCCTGACACTTTGTGATAATTTAAGTTTAAATATTCGAGATATATAAGAAACTCGAGCAATATTGAGTAGTTTAAGCTATTTTTGAATATAAAAAAATTCTGGTACGTTTCTCGTTTGATTTCTGCGAAGGAAGATGTGTATTCGAGAGAATGCGCGCGATTTTGGCGACACCGTGTGCAACGTATTTTCGTTACGTCGGAATTTGATTTATTAGAATAATCTAGGAGAGTTGCCAGCTATTGATTTTTTTATTTTATTGGCATCTATTTCTAAATTTTAAAATTAGAGCAAGGTAATGCTGTCGCAACGCAGAAATATGTACGAATGTAGGACAATTTGTCTTTTTGTGTCGTAAGTAAACGAGAAAATCGGTCGTGTTGATAGCGTCGAAGTATCGATTTTTATAATATACGTACATATTCAATTTTACAATATATGTACATTTTTAATATGTTTTATGCTGAAAATTTAAATATATATTTAAATATATATTTAAATAAATATTTAAATATATATTTAAAGAACACACAAAACAAGAGAGAGAGAGAGAGAGAGAGAGAGAGAGAGAAAGAGAGAGAGAGTCCTAGATTAGGATAGTACTTATCCGGGCATTATACATTTATTTTAATTATGTACCAATTATGGACAAATTAAAAATTTCAAACACAGACATTCATGAAACGTTTGGAATCCGAAGTTTATAATATATATATTTTAAATTAAAAATTTCCAAGTTCTTAAATTCTCATTTGTAATTTAAAATTTATTTGTAATTCAATAGATATTATTGAGAGATGTTTTCGTAAAGAAATATCTCAAAACATTCAACTTGTCCAACAAGATATAAAGATCTATACTGAAAGAAAAATATCTACAAAATAAAAAATATTTACTCGGTGTGTGTGTGTGTGTGTGTGTGTGTGTGTGTGTGTGTGTGTGTACGCGTGCGTGCGTGCGCGCGCGTGTGTGTGTGTGGGAGTACCAATAACATATTTATTTAAATCTAAATTTACGCTTTCTCTTATTTAAATAGAATAAATAATTCCTTTTATAAAAACTAATACTGCAATTCTAGATAAAATCGTAAAACTTGTAACTTGTTCTCGTAAGATTCGTAAGAACTTATGAGTAGATCTGCAATTCTATGCAGACCGTATGTCATATGATAACTTGTAAATATCTATGATTTTCTTTTTTTTCATAAGCTACAACTTTACGATTTTACGATTTACTCGTATATCTGTTTAGAATTGCAGCATAAGATTCTAAGGAAATGTATATTTTTTTAGCTGAAAAATATTTTATATTCAGTATGTTATTAATACCCACCGCGAATATATATTTTTATTTTATTTTCTTCTAGATATTTTTTCTTTCAGTATACGATTTATGATCTGAGATATATGAGATATTGGGTTACAGAGATTCTATCGACTTACAAGTTTTTTTCAGAGAAACCTGAAAAAAATTCCATAGAAAAAAGGATGATCTATAAGTTCTTCAATTATGAATTCGTGTTATCAAGTATTATGTCATAATTGGAATTGGTAATGCACTCGTGTAGACGTACACTTTATACCTTATGCAAAGCATACCGCATGCGATTGTACCTTGTGCGAAACTCGCGCGTTAAATGTCCAACTACATAGTAACCTTCCTTACCGACAGCTCGGTAAAGTCGCAAGAATCCTCTTGCCTACCGTGACCAAGAAAATCACATTGTTACGACCATAGATGGCAATAAACTGACTGAATGTTGGAGTTAAGAACCAATGCACAAGCACATCCGTAACATGTTACATTACGTTAAGTATTAACAAGTGCAATAGCTATACCTATACGTAAAATTAAACCGAAGTCAAGGCATAAAGAAATCCGTAAACTTAACATGTTACGGATGTTCTTGTGCGGAGGCTTTAAGTCGAGTTAAACTGATCAATCATAGCTGAAAATTGTCGGGGAAAAAAGACTGCTATTTTGAAAATTTCGATCCGTCCAGTGAGTTACCGCAGATCCTTTGATTGAAGTCCATACAGGTTTATACTTAGAATTATTATTATAGGTTTATATTTAGAATATGGGTTTATACTTAGAATTATTATTCAATTTAATTATATTATATAGATTTATATTTATATAGGTTAAGTTATCTAGATTATATAGGTTTATACTTAGAATTATTATTATTACTATTCAATATAATTCTCGCATACATGTACACACATAAACATGAACATGTATCGAGAATATCGTACATAAAAAAAACAATATTCTTATTTCGAAATTATCTTTATTTTTAGCACGCATTAACAGTCATCATTTGAAATTTTTCTCAAGTGAGACACTCAGATCTAAATATGGAATGAGATGTGATTTCATTACAATTACAAATATAATGTCACGCTTGCGAATGTCATATGATTCTAATAAAAAAACTCTAGTATAATTTGAAATTTAGATCTGAATGTCTCACGTGATTTTAAGTAAGGTCTATTAGCACAAGCTTTTGACATGTTATTCTAAAAATGAGATTACATCTTATTTCAGCGTAAAACGAAAATAACTTACTGGATACATACTCATACACTTTATATGATGCAATGAAGAAAATTATATCCTTATTATAAACATAATTTTTATGAGTAGGAGATGCAGAATATCGGGTTGATAAGATATAATGTTTATTTTTTAATTGTCGAAAGGAGATATCATATTGCACTTTTTATGATATTTATTGTAACATTCAAATAAAATTATAATATTTTTGAAACTCAAGACTTTAAAACTCTCCGAACAAAATAATATATCGTTGCTTATATATACACACACACATACGCATGTGTAACAGTGATTATTAATTTGAGTATATTAGTAATTAGAGTATATTAGTAGAATATATTAGTAGAGTGTAGTTTTAAATAGATATTATGTAGTCTCTCTTTCTACATGAACTTTTAACTAGAATATTGTAATTTCCAGCACCGGCGAGTTGGCCACGAGTTGGTACATACTTCTCTCCGGTTCCGTGTTCATCGATGGGTCCATGTTCCTGCCCCGTTCAAGGTAGGGTTACATGAATTCAAACAATATCTTTGCCATCAAGGAGGGTCGGGGCAGAGGGGTTGAGGATATTCCTCTATTCAACGACACGATCGTCTCTTGATATGAATGAGATGATTTCATCATCCGCAACCACTCGATTACTATCGACATCTTCGTTGCATCTGTGAGAAAGCACGGAGATGAACTTTCTCTTAATGCGTGACCGTTTAACCGAAGCCCTTTAATTACTCGTCATTATTCTGGCTTAATTGCGCGCGAAAGCCGCAAGAAAGGAGAAGAGGTAGCGTTTCTATTCGTACACGTTCGATTCGTCGCCAAAGGCTTCTGAATATTTACGCAGTGCCTGCCACTCAATTCGATATTCTCGCGGCACAAAGACAGCCAGGGTCCGGTATATAGGTCGAATAATTGCGGTAGGAATGTCTTGTGGAGGACGCATTTTCTATAAGGAGTTACTATTGTACGTCAGTGTGGCGTACGAACGGTCACGTATTTTATTGCAGCTAGATTTCCATATGCGCCGCGTATGCATTTCTCATGGCATTCTTCCAACGATACGCCGTCGCCATTCGCGTTCTTTTTTTACTTTTCAATATCATACCGAACGCATTTCGCGCGAAGAACCCGCCGAGACAGAAATCGATCGTAATACGTGCATCATGGCTCCGCGTGGATACCGGGTGTGCTGAAAGTGCGCGGACGCGACCGTATCGGCATCGTCTCTTCCGGGAGTTTTTAATAAAACCTTTGGCCAACGAAAGATTCTTTTTGATCTCTCTTTTGATTTTACCGTAGGATATTCGCCGTTTATTGAAAAAGTCGTCGGTTCGGGAGACGTGTTTTTCATAAAGCTATAAAACTTGCAAGAAAATATTGACTTGCGTCAATATGTGCACTGAGAGAAAAAATATCTAAAAGTAAAAGAAATATTTATTCGGGCATTAATAACATATTAACTCAGATCTAAATTCTTTTATTTAAATAGAATGAATAATTGTTTTCACGAAAAGCTAAAGTTTTAAGAAAATGTATATTTTCTTCTTTGAAAAGTATTTTATGTTAGTGTATACTAATTATATTAGTGTAGTGTATTCTATTCTTTGAAAAGTATTTTACATTATTATATATTAATTATATTAATGTTATGTATTTTACATTATTATATATTAATTATATTAAATGTTATATATTTTATATTAGTGTATAAATAGTTCACAAAGTACATAGCCTAATATAAAAATAATGCAAATTTAATGAAACAAAAATTAATCGACAGATCACTCTATACTATTTTATTTAAGTTAATAAAGGACAACTCTGAGATACGACTATTTTTACTATTATTACTATTGAAGTAATAAAGATTCCTGTATTAAGTCACGTACTTTTGAACGGCTCACGTAAGTAATATATTATTAGTACTCATAAAAAAATATTTTTTATTCTTTAGATATGTGTTTTCTTTCGATATATTTGAACATTTAATGTTATATTTATTTGCGTATAGTTCAGTATGAAGAAATTGCACACTCACATTTTATATTCCCACAAAATTATTTTATCATGTTTAATCACAGTTCAGTGTTGGGCATTAATTGATGAACATTTCGTTTAACTAAAATAATCGGCAAGTCGATCAAATTAATCAATTGTCATATATGTAATCACACAAATAATCTTTGATGAAATTAATTATCAAATCAATGTATGTTTATTCACGTCAGAATTTGATTAATAATTAATTTCGCATTAGTCGATGAAATTATTAGCGATTTTATACATGATTTTATACGTAATTTTGATTGTTGATTCGTCGATTATTTTAGGCAAAAAAAATTTATGCTTTTGATTAATTCCTAATACTGTCACAGTTACGTAACGGACAAACAAAAATTGGATTAAAATTTGCGTTTACACACGCGCGTGGCGCAGTCTGAATTTCAGCACATGATAAAACATCTCGCTTTCTTCATAATTGCTTTTTCACGGTAAGCTCAACAGTGTGCCGAGTTGTAGTAACTGTAAAGCTTCTGATGCATTATATTAGAGCTGTTCTTCATAGCGAAAGATGGCATTTAATGGAGTTGTGCAATTTGCGCGACGTTATTTCGAGACACGGCGTACGTCACATGCAGACAGAGAGCGCTCGTATAAATTGGCCTTAGTCAGGGTTACGGTCACAATTTTCCCTCTCGGTATCCTGTCAACCGCGGAAATTCTCATTAATCGTGCCACCCCGTTGCTCCCAAGTATACGGTAAGCGGATAAATCTAAAATATGTTTTTGGAGCTTTTCCTCTGTTTCGTGTTTATTCTCTTGTTTATTTGAAAAGCGGCGGACTCCACATTAATGAGGAACTTAATGAACGCTTTTCCTGTTTGTTTGCACACAGACCGGCGAAATACATGCAGTTATAATATTTTTAAATATTCCTGTAAGTAATACGGAGAGAATATTGTAGTAAAAATTGCAACACAAAATTTTTGTAAACTTGGACCATTACAATTACGACCGAAATCACTATATATTTATTGTAATTACTTGAAAGTCTTTCTCTCTTTCTCTTTTTTATATCGTACATCAAATTTACTGTAGATCGTCAAATTTACCTCTATAGTAATTTATGCCATAATTTCAGTATAATCCAACTTTACAAAAAACACTGTAAAAAGAAATATAATTTTAACGAAATTTTTAAGGTAATGTTCACATGTTAAGGCTGTTGTGTCGGTTTGTGACAAGTATATCTTTAGTTCTCTCTCTTTCTCAGTTTTATAAACTATTATATTACAATAGACCATCACTGTTCAGATATCTAATAGATTCAACAAGATATTCTTTGCAAGATATTACATGTGCAATTATAATCTGCAAAATGCTTTATTTTGTAGACAATTTTCATAGATAAAAAGATATGCATGAAAACGTGTAGTTTTAAATATGGAAAATAATATCTCACTACCAGTCAGTTAAAAATAATATTAAAACTGCGCAGCATAGAAAGAGATAAATTATCGAAAAATTTTCGAAATCTTGATAGCAATTAAGAGGAGCTCTTTATAATAATCAACAGCGACACATACACACACACAGAGTATTCAGATATCACGTTTAATTCTTTCGTTACGAACAGGATATATGTTTTCCCTACCTTTTTTCTTACATTAATAATTAATCTTATTCAATTGATTAAACAGCGTTTTTGATATTCAGAAGACATCAGTTATCTACTTATTTGGCACAAATATACTCTCCTAAACACTCCAGTAGAACATTAGTGTTTTTATTCCTTTAGCGTCAAGTGTAGAATTTTTAGTTTTTTTTTTTCCAAAACTACATTATATATTAATGTATTTAATGAAGAGAAGAAAGCAAAAAGAAAATTGTAAAAATTCGTGGCGAAGGGGATAATAAATACAGGCCAGTAATGAAAGCATTACAGCACACACTACAAGCTGCATCGCCTAGAGAGCTAAGACTTCCGCGTTTGGCGCGCACGGCGAACAGCAACACAACTAAATCGATGTTCTATTTTGTTTTTCCGCCAAAGAGACTGTTTAAGCGGAAGGCACACACACGCGCGCTTGTGCATGGCGCTCTTTTACCGGCGTACGATGCCGCCCGCGGAAAAAAAGAATGTGGAGCGCTTATTATCCGCGGCCATCACACGCTCGACTGCCGCTTGGTGGAACGGGATGCTCTTCGTGCTGCGTGCGTCTAATGTGCATAGACGAGCACGCGATGACGATGACGATGACGACGACGACGACGACGACGTCAAGGAGGAGGACAATGCGACGTCCGCGACTCTATCATAAAATAAAAAAATAAGCGCGCGCGTAGAGCGTCCTATTCCAACAAATTAATCACTACGGCCGTTTTAATGCGCCGTTTCCTCGTCGCTCTGTTCTCCCCCTCCTCCTTCCTCTACTCATATCCTCGTATTCCGATGATAGAGCAGACGTGACGTCGCTCTAGCGTGTCCACCGGCGTATTTCCGAGGAGAGGAAATTCTGGGTGACGTTCTGCGTGCATTTCCACCTCCGTAGAGAGACAGACAGACAGAGAGAGAGAGAGAGAGAGAGAGAGAGAGGAGGGGGAAGTTCGCGTTTACGATGCAAGCGGGACGAGCGTCCCATGGGTCTCGATATTCCCCTTCCTCGTCGGTCTGCACGTAAAAATCTGTCGGCGAACGTGGGGCGTGGTTACGTGGGAGAGTCTTTTCTCCCTCGTTCCTCGGCTTCCCCTTACCTTGTGATTCTTCTCTCTCTCTCTCTCTCTCTCTCTCTCTCTCTCTTTCTCTTTCTGCCTCCTCTCTCCCTCTTTGCCGTTTTAACTCCGCTTTTTCTCACCGTCTTCGTTTCACCACGTTTCTCGCTCGTTCTCTGTTGTTCTCGCACCAATCGACCGTCTGTCTTCTTTTTACTCTTTGTATCACTGTTTCTCGCCTTTTCTCGCGATGACGAAATGACAGTTCTCTCGTTGCCTCTCGCTCTCGCAACTTCTTCTTCCTTTCGTACATTTATTTACCCACATGCAGTATCTATGACATTCCGCGATCTCGCTATCACTCATAACAGCCCGATGAGAGGGAGAGTTTACGTTCCAGGAGGCACAATTTTGAAATTCTATATTCGTTTTCCTCAGAGACTTCCGATTCGTATCATCTTCGCGTGTATAGATATATCTGGCGATTCACTTTCATTTTATCGTCCCTTTTGCAAACGTGTTATCTTGTTTCTCTCTTGATCTTTCCTTCTCTGTACTCGTTTATAATGTTTGCCACTTAATACTTCTTAACCCCTATTGTCTTTCCTCTTCCCCATATCTCTCCCTCTTTCTCGCGTGCTCTGTAGCACCTCATTTTGCGGCTCTCCTCTGTGTTGGTCATGCCGAAAATTTACGAACTCGCCCGAGAGGTACTTCGGTATAAATGGCAGAGGAGGGATCGGCCAGACTGAAGAGCGCGGATGAAAGAGGGAGAGACGAGGACACCCTGTTATAGCGGGTATCTCTAGTGCGACAAAGATGGGATTAGAGAGTGAAGTAGACCGAGAGAGAACGAGAGAGAAGGAAAAGGAAAAGCATCGATAGAGTGAGAAGGACTGCGTACAGTACCGTACTTACCACATATGTCCATGCAATGATTTTATATTTCCTCGTTCACTGATGGTAAATTATGCATTTTGTCCCTTGAATTTTCTTCATTTTTATAAGTCCAATAACCTTTTTCGTTTTTGGACATCAAACATATCCTAAAAATGTGTGTGCATGTGTGTGTATGTGTATGTGGAAATTTTAAACTTACGTCGAATCATATAATCTTATTTTGTACAAAAAAGCTACACAGTTTTTCTTTCGACAGAGAAAGTTATGATATACAATCTAACGAAGCCACAATTCAGCTATTCCAAATTTATAATATCTTTGTTTATATACTAAGAGAAAAAAATAACTAAAAAAATTAAAAATATTAATTCGATGAGTATTAATAATGTATTCATTTGTATTAATGTACAATAACATACTTGCTTAAATCTAAATTCTTTTGTTGAAATCAATTAAAACATGCTTTGAAATCAATTAAACATGCTTTTATAAAAAGCAACGGTTTCAGCAAAACATATATTTTCTCATTTGAAATAAATTTTTTCTGAATATTAAAATATGTATACTCATAAACACGAAAAGCTTGTTCGTAATTTTTCGGTTGAATTTGCCAACTCATTCGTCTTATTTAATGAAACCATTGTCTCACTAGAAAAAATGAGTTTTTCCATTAGACAAGATAAAGCAAATTTACGAATTCACCCCAGAAAATACGGACAACCGTTCTGTCCACGGAAATGTAGATATTTTGATATTGAGGAAAATTTCTTTCAAATAAGAAAATATATTTTTTTAAAACCGCTACTTTTCATGTGAAAATAACTGTTTATTCTATTTAAACAGAAGAATTTACATTTAAGTAAATATGTTATCAGTACCTCTCTACCGAATATCTTTTATTTTTAAAACATTTTTTCTCTCGGTATATACTCTGGTATAAACTCGAAATTTTGTACTTTCTGCATGCTTTGAGTATTCGGGGATACATAGGTTACGAAATATTTTAATAATTTTGTTAGAGAATAATTAATAATCTTGTTAGAGGCTTTTGAAACTTGGACGTTGCGCTGGGTTTTTTCGTTGCAACTCGGTTGCTATTAATTTCTTGATCTCTGTATGTATTGGCGGCCCATAAACGCGACGGTTTCAATGCCAAAACTTGCGCGTTGCAAACGGGACATAACACACGCTACAATATTGCACATCGACGCAACTCAAACTAGAATGGCCATGTAAAAACAATAAGTAACGCGATCACACACACATATATATACATACATACACATTATAACGCGACATCGACGCGGCTTTAATTGGCAGATTGCATTGAGCAAACTACGCCGCGTACATTGCAACACGCATCAGTAATTTGAAAATAACGGCATATTCTCATACAAAATAGCATCGTGTTGCGTTGACGAGGCAATTTATCGGAGCGGCCACCTTACACGAAAGCAACACGCGATGCGATATTCCACGATAAAGCATCGAGGCAATTTTAATTGCTGTATCATCCCGCTGCAAATTAAAACTCCGACGCAGTATGCACGTCTATGTCGCAACAATCTAATCGCTCGAATGTCACGCCTGAACACCCGCTCCGCTCTTTTTATCTGAATTGAATCAGGCACACACCAGATGCATTATCGACCGTGACTTATTTTATTTCCGTTAATTTTCACCAGCGACAGTAGACCTCGTTCTGACTTACTGTCCATTCATACAAATTGATCGAACATAGAAAATGACAGTCGCATGAGTAAAGCGCAATTGTGAGATTAATTGTCAACCGTGATTTAGTTTATTCCCGTTAATTTTCATTACCGTCACCACCGCTTAGAGTAGACTTCATGCACAGTTATCTTTTATTCATAAATATTAACCGAAATACAAACCGAAATATAAACCGAAAAACATAAAAAATGATAAAGAAATAAACGTTTCCGGCTCTATTGTACAACACTACAAAAGAATATTGACCGGATAATAGGAGCTAAATGTCGTTATATAGACAAGCACATATTATAACTTATTACACATATATCAATTATATATAATAAGATTTTTTATTAATTTGAACAACATTCTGATAATTTGAACTGAAATTTTTTGGTTCGTTTATATTTCACCCGAAATTTGGATAATTCAATCAAACGTTCTTTACATGTATTTAATATATTATATGATGTTTATCTATACAACGACATTTAGCTCTCTTATATATTGGCCGGGTATTGTTTTTCTTTATATAATAAAATATAAAAATCATTATGTTACGCAGAAAATATTTCTATGGAATCGCGCAGTTTTCGAACACACGAGACATGTAGTTTTCATAAAATTTTAATGAAAAAATTATTAATGAAGTTGAAGTCTCATCAAACTGCCAACATTGAGAGTCATTGGCTACGTTCAGCAGAAAAAACTGCTTTTGCAATTGTTGCAATTCGTGGATCTGATTAATGTGTGCTTTAATCTTGGCTGAATATGAAAGCGTACATCAATCAGATTTACGAATTTTGCAACAGTTGCAAAGCAGCTTTCTCTGCTGAACGCAGCCATTATCGATGGGTTTGCTCAGTAATTATATTATTAAGGGGAGGAACTCTGCCAAAGTGGATAATGAATTCCAAAAATGCCGATAATGTAGAGGCGATCGTCATTAACGCGGTCACGCTATGCTTTTCGTCCTTATATGTACATATAGAATCATATAGGATTATATAGATCTTGCATAAAGTGTATTCACTGTTTTGTTTTGACATATTTAACGGAAAATTAAATCATGCATACATACAAATCTTTCTGCAAACCTTTCGTATGTTTTTAAGCTTCTAAATTCAGTTGTGAAAACATAGAAATGTTCCTTGAAATTTCCCGAGTGAAGCAGACACATATTCAGTACACTGAGAAAGAAATATTTAGAAATTAATAAATATTTATGTGGATACTATTAACATATTTATTTAAATAAAAATTCTCTTCATTTATTTAACAGTACTCGGTTTAGATGCAAAGAATCTTGATTTAAGTAAATATGTTGATAGTGTACCCACTTAATAATAATCACTTTAAATATTTTTAAATATTTTTTTAGATATTTTTTGATTAAATATTTTTAAATATTTTTTCTCAATGTATGTATGTTCGGCTGCAGAATTGTATTTAGCAAATATACATATACGATAAGTGACAGCTTGAGAGATGGCTATTTTGAAATTTTTATCATCTCTGCTACGAGCAGTGCTTCAATTTATTTTCGCACCTGTTTTTATTGTGTAAAAGGATTTATAATTTTGCGCGGTCAGTGCGACGTGAACTTCGCGGAAAAATATTAGTATTTTATACGCACGTATATTAGTATTTTATATTAGTATTTTATGCGGTAAAGAATGGCATCCTTTCAATAATAATGATAATAATTATTATTTGTCGCTATTATTAAAAATCTTTATATTATTAATTAATTTTTATAACTTATTTACTATTATATAATAATAGTAAATAAGTTATTATAATATTAGTAATAATACAAGACAATATATTAAAATAGTATTATATATGTTTTACTATTTCCATAATTACAATTTACTATTATTATATCATTATATCATTAATTACCGCGTGTAAGCTCGTTGTCTCTTTTGACACTTTGGTGTGCTGCCAGCTTCATTGTGCCTGAGCCGTTTTCTGCAACCGACTATACCTCGCGACGCAATAGTCGGGGGTCCCCTCTCTGTCACACCCACATCCTGCGAACATTCACCGGCAATCCGCGGCACGCGAGAGAGAAGGAGAGGGAGAGAGAGGGAGAGAGAAAGAGAGAGGCAGAGAGAGAGAGTCCTACCAGGCTCGCGTGCGCCGCGTACGCTCCTGGCAACGTGCGAGAGAGAAAGAGAGGCCGGCCTCACCTACCGAGAGAACCTCCAGTCTTGTCGAGTGTTCCGTGGCGGCTGGCGAGCGTTGCGATTAATAGCGACTGCACCCGCGAATCGCATTCCGATCTCCGCGATTCCCAGCCCGCGGTCCCTCGCGCGCGCGCGCGCGCGTCTCCGGAGGATCGCGCTCTCTTTCGCGGGCTGTGACGCGGCCTTTCGCGCCTCTCGGCCGTCAAATCGAAATCTGCCGCGTACGAAGACACGCAAAGGAGCGGCCTGGTGTACGACAGATAGTGAGTGGACTCGGTGGAATTCGCGACTGCTACCTGTGGCGAGACGCACGTCGCTGATCGATTTGCGGGTCGATATCGGTAACGAGTTTTTCGCCTCGCGCCTGCTCCCAGGAAGAAGAGAATAAGAGAGCAAGAGAGAGCAAGAGAGAGAGAGAGAGAGAGAGAGAGAGAGAGAGAGAGAGAGAGAGAGAGAGAGAGAG